>NC_064615.1:758161644-758464224 GCF_023898315.1 Schistocerca nitens
GATAAACTGAGGGAATTGGCAGGGAAAACAGCGATCCGTAAATTCCTCAAGGCGTGTGTTGTGTGAACTGCAGTATGGGGATGTTTCATTACTGTACTGTCCGCCGCGATAGCTGAGTGGTCAGCGTGGCGTATTGCCATCCTACGGGCCCAGGTTCGATTCCCGACTGGGTAGGGGATTTTCTCCGCTCAAGGACTGGGTGTTGTGCTGTCTTCATCATCATTTCACCCCCATCCGGCGCTCAGGTCACCCAATGTGGCGTCGAATGTAATAAGACCTGCACCAAGGCGGCCGGACCTGCCCCGCTAGGGGCCTCCCGGCCAATGCCGCCAAACGCTCATTTCCATTACTGTACTGAAACGTGCTTTTTGGTACCATGGTCACGAAGGATATGACAACAGGATTTACCAGTGAGCCTTCCATCAACATTTATCAAATCAGTCACGTTGTCAAATCCAATAACTCCCCACACCAAGAGTCCACGAGTTGGGTAGGTGTGGGCCTTGAGAACTGCTGCTTGGTTTGACATTTCACAAGATCATATATGAATACGTTGGCGTCTATTTGACGACCATAAACAGATGTGAGACTCATCCGCTCAGTAACCCAGTTGACTCTGGTTCCACACCACGCGGGTCTCTGTTGTCTATGATATGCTTTGGTGGTACATGACAGCATGGCAACTCGAGATCTCAATCCAGTTTCCAGTCATCTGTTCTCGACATTTCGCGGCGAAATTTTGTCCGTGTGCTCTGAGCGCTGCTCGTGAATTCAACTGATGTCATCTCAACTGATGTCATCCACTCTCCTTCACTATCAATCGAACAATCCCACGTTCTTTTGGAAGAGCCCATCCTTACTCGTCTAGCCGCTCCCTCATGCCAATGACTCGAGCTTTCTGAAAGTCAGAAAAATGGCGATAAGCTGCACGTCCGAGTAACGTTAAACATACCCAGTAGCCGTCACGTTCACACACTAGTCTTCATTTGTAGCTCGTATAGCTAATATTGTTAATACACATACCCCACAGCAATGGAAATATTGTAGGCTAATACCAGTTTATTAACGTTCGACCAACGCGTTCATTGTGTAATACTTTCCATTTGCGACATCGTTTTTGGAACAGACTCGTTGGCTGGGTTACGAGCGATTAACTGCAAGAATAATAATCTTCAGCGTAAGTGTTGGTATAAAGGGTGATCCAAACGTTTCCGTTTGGGGGCATTGCTGCCGCCTGTATGCAACGTAGCGCGACTCGGATACGGGTATATAAGCACCGACATATAGGCAAAGGATTAATGCTACATTAGTCTCTTTCCGATGTGCATGCGGTAAATTCGGAAAGGTGAACTATGACGACGTTGACATAAAAGTTTTCTGGGTTTGGTTCAGAGTCATAATGTAAAAAGTACTGCTGCTATAGAAAAACAAACGTTTCGGCCACGACTGCAGCGGCCTTCTTCTGGGTCTAAAGGCCAGAAGAAGGCCACTGCAATGTGGCCGAAACGTTGGTTTTTCTATAGCAGCAGTAGTTTTTACATTATGACGCGGTACCAAATCCAGAAAACTTTTATGTCGACTGACTCTGGCCGCTGAAGCCTACGCAATTATATATGACGACTTTATTACCAAATGCGTCCAAACAGGACTATCGTGCTGTTATTCTTTTCTTGGTTGTCGAAGGACAAACACCGATAGACATCGATTGCCGAATGAAGAATGTGGATGCAATTAACGCGAAACGTCTGCTGCTTCCTGATAACCCACGTTCCCGTATCGTAAATGCCGCAACGCAGAAGTTACCCCAGCTTAAGTGGGAGACACTCGAGTACCCGCCCTGTAGTCTTGATTTGTCACCATACGATTACCGCGCCTTCGGTCCCTTGAAAAAGGACTTGAAGAACTGACCCTGTCGGACGAGGATGTGCAG
Organism: Schistocerca nitens; assembly: GCF_023898315.1. Lineage (NCBI taxonomy): Eukaryota > Metazoa > Arthropoda > Insecta > Orthoptera > Acrididae > Schistocerca > Schistocerca nitens. The sequence continues at coordinate 758,163,575 of NC_064615.1, forward strand.
CAGGCAGTTACAGACTTCCTCACGCAGCAGGACACCGTCTTTTACCAAACACTTGTCTTCAACCTGTTGCGTCGGTGGGATGATTGCCTCAATGCTGACGGTGATTTTGCCTGATTGGCATACCTATTCTGGACAGAAGAACCTTCGAACGGAAATTTTTTGATCGCCCGTTATTACGAGGGCAGTTCAATAAGTAATGCAACACATTTTTTTCTCGGCCAATTTTGGTTGAAAAAACCGGAAATTTCTTGTGGAATATTTTCAAACATTCCCGCTTCGTCCGTATAGTTTCATTGACTTCCGACAGGTGGCAGCGCTGTACGGAGCTGTTAAAATGGCGTCTGTAACGGATGTGCGTTGCAAACAACGGGCAGAGATCGAGTTTCTTTTGGCGGAAAACCAGGGCATCTCAGATATTCATAGGCGCTTGCAGAATGTCTACGGTGATCTGGCAGTGGACAAAAGCACGGTGAGTCGTTGGGCAAAGCGTGTGTCATCATCGCCGCAAGGTCAAGCAAGACTGTCTGATCTCCCGCGTGCGGGCCGGCCGTGCACAGCTGTGACTCCTGCAATGGCGGAGCGCGAACACACTCGTTCGAGATGATCGACGGATCACCATCAAACAACTCAGTGCTCAACTTGACATCTCTGTTGGTAGTGCTGTCACAATTGTTCACCAGTTGGGATATTCAAAGGTTTGTTCCCGTTGGGTCCCTCGTTGTCTAACCGAACACCATAAAGAGCAAAGGAGAACCATCTGTGCGGAATTGCTTGCTCGTCATGTGGCTGAGGGTGACAATTTCTTGTCAAAGATTGTTACAGGCGATGAAACATGGGTTCATCACTTCGAACCTGAAACAAAACGGCAATCAATGGAGTGGCGCCACACCCACTCCCCTAGCAAGAAAAAGTTTAAAGCCATACCCTCAGCCGGTAAAGTCATGGTTACAGTCTTCTGGGACGCTGAAGCGGTTATTCTGTTCCATGTCCTTCCCCATGGTCAAACGATCAACTCTGAAGTGTATTGTGCTACTCTTCAGAAATTGAAGAAACGACTTCAGCGTGTTCGTAGGCACAAAAATCAGAACGAACTTCTCCTTCTTCATGACAACGCAAGACCTCACACAAGTCTTCGCACCCGAGAGGAGCTCACAAAACTTCAGTGGACTGTTCTTCCTCATGCACCCTACAGCCCCGATCTCGCACCGTCGGATTTCCATATGTTTGGCCCAATGAAGGACGCAATCCGTGGGACGCACTACGCGGATGATGAAGTTATTGATGCAGTACGACGTTGGCTCCGACATCGACCAGTGGAATGGTACCGTGCAGGCATACAGGCCCTCATTTCAAGGTGGCGTAAGGCCGTAGCATTGAATGGAGATTACGTTGAAAAATAGTGTTGTGTAGCTAAAAGATTGGGGAATAACCTGGTGTATTTCAATGCTGAATAAAACAACCCCTGTTTCAGAAAAAAAATGTGTTGCATTACTTATTGAACTGCCCTCGTACTAGTCGGTGTTTGTTTAATTATTGCTCGGGAGTTAGAATTTTGGAAGCGGAATGCACGAAGACGTGGTGTGTTAGGCTGCTTGTCCGTGGAGTCCCGCGCCCCGGAATGAGAGCCAGCAGGCGCCGGGAGCTCGGCCCAATCAGCTGCAGTGCCGGCCGCGCTTTGTAGCAGCGCGCTGGCGACCCTTTGAGCGGCGCCACGCTCGATACGGACCATCAGGCCGCCAGCCAGCTGCCCGCGCACCGTACCCTCAGTCATCTCCTCCGGAAAGGCCCCGTGGGCAAATCTGCGTAAGGAATGACTACCGAGCGGTCGGAAGACGATACCACTGATTGACTGGCTATGCAATAGTACCGACCTGAGCACGTACCAGGTGACTGTTTTACTTCGCATGTACTTATGGGTTGACGGCCTCTTCAGTACCTTCGGCTTACATTATTACGACCACAACCAAATATGCCTATTACTAAACGGCGATCGCGAACATCTACATCTACATCATACTCCGCAAGCCACCTAATAGTGTGTGGCGGTAGGTCCTTCTGGTACCAAAAACTGATTCCCCCTTTCCTGTTCCACTGGCGAATGGCACCCCTCCGTGATACACAACGCCTTTCCTGTAGAGTCTGCCACTGCAGTTTGTTGAACATCTCTGTAACCTTCGTGCACCGATCGAAGGATCCTGTGACGAAACACGTTAACCTACGTTGGATCTTCACCATCTCTTGTATCAAACCTACTGGTGAGAATCCCACCTGATGAACAATACTTTAGCATCGGTCGAACAATCCCCTTATAAGCCACTTCCTTCGTGGATGAGTTAAATTTCTGCAAATTTCTTCCCACGAATCTTAGTGCTGCATCTGCTTTCCCTGCTATTTGTTTTATGTGGTCATGCTACTTAAGATCGCTCTGGATAGTTACTTCTAGATATTTCATGGTAGATATTGTTTCCAGCAATTTGTGTCAGTAGTGTAGTTATAAAGTAGCGAATTTTTCCCTATGTATTCGTAATATCTTACATTTATTTACGTTCAGGGTCACCTGCCAGAGCCTTCACCATTCATCAGTCCTCTGCAGGTCATTCTGCAAATATATACTGTCGTCTTGCGTTGCCCCTTTCTTATACACAACCCCACCATCTGCGAACAGTCTTAAACAACTTCCGATGCTTTGTACTAAATCATTTACACACAATGTGAACAGAAACGTTCCTATCTCACTTCCTTGGGGTACGTCGGAAACTGCATGTGTCGATTTTGTTCCGTAAAGAGCGATGTGTTGTGTTCTGTCTGCAAGGAAGTCTTGAATCTAGTCGCAAATCTAGTATGATACTCGGTATGCCCGTATTTATAAGCACATGGAACAGCTGGAGAAGCTAGAAATTATGCAGCAACCTGCCAACCCTCCCAACAGGTATCTGGAGTTGTGCTAGGCGCACTGGTTCCTACAAGTGGTGGTAATTTCCTATGGGACCAAACAGCTGAGGTCATCGGTCCCTAGGCGTACACACTACTTAACCTAACGTAAACTAACTTACGCTAAGGACAACACACACACCCATGCCCGAGGGAAGACTGGTATCTCCGACGGGGAAAGCCGCACGAACCGTGGCAAGGCGCCCCAGACCGCGCAGCTACAGAACATTAATTGACGGAGTATTATCGCAGTGGCATCAACGAATCAATTGGCCCCTTTGACCATCTAGTTGTTTTAGACCGCACAGCTGCCCCCGCGGCAGTTCCCACAAGTACAGAATGATTATTGAAGGAGTATTTTTGCAGCGACATCAACGTACCAATTGATCCCTTTGACCTTCTAGTGGTTTAAGATAGGGGAAATTAAGGAACTGATGTCTACTATTGAGTGTGCTCTTCTAACTAGAAAAAGCCGCCTAATGAGACCCGTCAGGTTGCTGGAAAATCCCATTAACCCCTAGAAGTGAACTTGAGCAAGACTCACAACAAATCAGTGAACAATAGTTTTTCATTGCTTAATGGTCCTAGCAAATACTATGAATTCATTTTTAGTACTTAAGCTACCGCAGACACTTCGTGTTTCTTCTCCGCCGTTTGTCCATTCGTCTTATCAAGTAGAAACCTACGCGCAGGTAATCATCAGTACTCTAATATCGATACGTCGTCGTCATTTCTCTTCCACGATACAGATATTAATACCTCATTCATCTTCACAAAACTTCCGCTCATTGCGATATTAGGAATAAAATAAATAGGAAGTTCAGGGAAACTAAGATGAAATGACGGTATGAAAATATGGAGGAATCTAAGAATGTATAATTCTCGGAAGGACTGACTCAGCATATAGAAAAGTCAAATCAAAATCAAGAGTGGTAACATCAAGAGTCCAATGAAAATTTCTCTGTTAAATGCAGAAGAGATAGTGGATATGTGCAAAGAGTAGGTTGAAGGCCTCTATGAAGGGCGGGAATTATCTGATTGATAGAAGATGAAAATGAAGTCGATAATGAACACATAGGGGATCCAATATTACAGTCAGAATTTAAAAGAGCTTTGGAAGGTTTAAGATCGAATAAGGCAGAAGGGACAAATATCATTCCATCAGAACATGTAATATCATTGCGGGAAGTGGTAACAAGAAGGCTATTCACTTTAGTGTGTAGAATGTACGAGTATGGCGATATACCATCTGAATTTCGGAAAAACATCATCCACTAAATATCGAAGACGGCAAGAACCGTCAAGTGCGAGGATTATCGCAGAATCAGCTCATGCATCCAAGCTGCTGACAAGAAAATATGCAGAAAAATGGCTCTGAGCACTATGGGACTTAACATCTATGGTCATCAGTCCCCTAGAACTTAGAACTACTTAAACTTAACTAACCTAAGGACATCACACAACACCCAGTCATCACGAGGCAGAGAAAATCCATGACCCCGCCGGGAATCGAACCCGGGAACAAAAATATGCAGAAAAATGGAAAATAAAATCGACGATGTTTTAGACGAAGATCAGTTTGGCATTAAGAAAGGTAAAGGCACCAGGGAGGCAGTTACGACGTTGCAGTTGGTAATGGAAATAAAACTAAAGGAAAATCAACATATATTCATAGGATTTGTCGACCTGGAAAAAGTGTTCGGCAATATCAAACAGTGCAAGATGTTAGAAATTCTGAGGGAATTAGGGGTAATCTAGATTAAAAGACGGTTAATATATCATACGTAAAAATAACAAGAGTGAATAATAAGTGTCACAAACCAAGAACAAAGTGCTCGGAGAAAAAGGGTGTAACACAGGAATGTAGTTTCTCACCCCTACTGTTTAACCTATACATCAAAGAAGCAATGAGCGACGTAAAACAAAGATCCAAGAGTGGAATTAAAATTCAAGGTGAAAGGATATCAATGATAAGATTCGCTGATGACATCGCTATCCACAGTGAAAGTGAAGAAGAATTACAGGATCTGTTGAATGGAATGAACAGTCCAATGAGTACAGAGTATGGATTGAGGGTAAATCGAAGAAAGACGAAGGTAATGAGAAGTAGCAGAAATGAGACCAGCGAGCAACATGCCATCATAATTGGGGCTCATCAAGAAGATGAAGTTAAGGAATTCTGCCACCAAGGCAGCAAAATAACCAATGACGGACGGAGAAAGGGTATAAAACGCAGACTAGCACAGGCAAAAAGGCCACTCCGGCCCAATAGAAGTCTACTAGTATCAAACATAGGCCTTAATTTGACGAAGAAATTACTGAGAATGTATATTTGGAGCACAGCATTGTACGGTAGTGAAACATGGTTTGTGCGAAAACCTGAAAAGAATGTGGCGCTACCGAAGAATGTCGAAAATCAGATGCACTGATGAGGTAAGGAATGATGAGGTTCTGCGCAGAATCGGAGAGGAAAGGAATATCTGGAAATCACTGACAAGAAGAAGAGACAGGATGATAACAGGACATCTGTTAAGACAAGAGGAAATAACTTCCATGGTACAGGTGTACAGTGTAAAAACTGCAGAGGAAAGCAGAGACTGGAATACATCAAGCAAAAATAATTGAGGACGTAGGTTTCAAACACTACTCTGAGATGAGAGGAATTAGTGGCGGGCCCTATCAAGTCAGTCAGAAGACTGATGAGTAACTAAAAAAAAACCAACGGGGTACTAAAACTATGAGCCTTATTCTGTGACTGGATTCTCTTAAACGATCGTAGTTCTTACATAGCGTCTATTCTGCAAGTATCACTGTTTGCAAAATGTTTTCATTATCTATCGAAATTTCAAAATTACTACATTATACTGGTCGATAAGGATTTTTTTCTTAACGGTACAGGGTTTTTCTGTTGCCTTTTTAAGTGCTGATTTCTGGCCAATCAGAATCCCATAAGTTTGACGGAAAAACGTGCTATTCGATTGAAAGGTGGACCCAGACTGAGTGAGACTTAAATACCATCTTGGATATCCTTTACAGAAGTTGTCAACAAGTTTGCTGGCAACTGCAAAGACTTTGATTACGAGATTAGTAATACACATGCTCAATAACTTCAGAGCGCTTGTTTCTTCAAGGGGAGCTCGATGCCGCATTTTCTAGACTCCAGTGTCAGCTATTTTCTAGAAAATCTAGGTGCTTTGAGTGAGGAACAGGGAGAATGTTTCCATAAAGATAATGAACAAATGCAATGAAAGTACAAGGACCATCCTCAGTCAACGCACAGAAGAAATAGCTATGGACATTTGAGACGAACAAGGAGAGATATTGCCGCGCGAGATCAGCCGAGCGGTCTAAGGCGCTGCAGTCATGGACTGTGCGGCTAGTCCCGGCGGAGGTTCGAGTCCTCCCTCGAGCATGGGTGTGTGTGTTTGTCCTTAGGATAATTTAGGTTAAGTAGTGTGTAAGCTTACGGACTGATGACCTTAGCAGTTAAGTCCCATAAGATTTCACACACATTTTTGAAGGAGAGATATTAAGATTTATGCCTTTGTATTAGTCCTGAAGAACAAATGCTTTTATCATAATTTTAGAAGTGCCTTATTCTATCATTTTTAGTAAAATTTTTTGGAATGTGTAAGTTTTATACTAATTTTCTAGATCTTCATTATAACTATGTGAAAAAAACAGTCTTCTAAAAAGATTAAGAAAACAGCGAAGTATAAATTTGTAGACCTGCGTTGTCAGTAAATACCAAGTAGATTATTACGGTATCTTCGTCGATCGCTATTTCTATGTACATGCTGCTTTCCGGCGTCTTATTATATGATCCATGTACTTACAAAAAGGTGCCAGTACCTCCCGTGTCATGCTGCTTGCTAACAAGTACTTTTTAGATTATCCCGAGTGATTTTCGAACGTAATCTTTGTCGTCACTTACGTTGCCTTCATGGACTCTATCAGATGTTTTGAGTAAACTCCTCGTCGCCGTATCTCCGAAAAATTGTCTACTGTTTGTACTGTAAAATATTATTATGGACAAGTGTCAAGTCTGTTTCAACACAATATTGCCATTTTCTTCTGGTGCTGTTGGCGCTTCATCTATTGTTTACAGTTGGTTATTTAGGATTTTACGAGAGGCCTTCAATATGTAATGAAATTTCTGTTGAAAAATGCGGTATTTGTTGTGGGACTTCGTGAAATATTCCCGCTTCAGCCCCTATGAAGTTCTGATAGGTGGCGGCGCTATATGTACCCATTAAATGGCGTCTATAGCGGAGGTGCGTTCCAAACAGAGAGCTGTCATTGAGTTTCTTTAGGTGGAAAACCAGAGCATCGCAGATATTCATAGGCGCTTGCAGAATGTCTACGCAGACGTGGCAGCGAACAAAAGTATGGTGAGTCGTTGGGCGAGGCGCCTGTCATCATTGCAACAAGATCGCGCAAACTTGTCCTAGCTTCCGCGCACTGGGAGGCCTCACATAGCTGTGAATCCTGCAATGTTGCAACGTGAGGACGCTCTTATTTGAGGTGACCTGATCACAATCAAACATCTCCCTGCACAACTGGACGTCTCAGTTGTAGTACTGACACACATGTCCACCAGTTGGAGTCAGCAAAGGCGTCTCGTCGCCTAAGACCATAAAGAGCAACGACGAACCATATATGCGAAATTTCTTGCGCGTTACGAGGCTGATAGTGACAATTCTTTGTCGAACATAGTCACAGGCGATGAACATTGATTCATAACTTCAAACCGGAAAAAAACGGCAATCCCTGAACTGGCACCACACCATCTCTCCTCCGATGAAAATGTTCAAATCCCCGCCCTCATCCTGTAAAGTCATGGCGATTGTCTTTTGAGAGGCTGAAGCGGCCATTCTGTTTGATGTCCTCTTTCACTGTACAACGATCAACCCTGAAGCCTATCGTGCTACCCTCCGGATATTGAAGAGACGACTTCAGCGTGTTCGTCGCCGAACTTTTTCTTCTGCATGACGACGCAAGGCCTCACAGAAGTATGCGCAACCGAGGGGAGATCACGGAACTTCAGTGGACTGTTTTCTCATCATCCAACCTACAGCCTGGACCTTGCACCTTCCGACTTCTATCTGTTTGTCTAGCAAGATTTTGGCTACGATGTCTACCAGTAGAGTGGTACCATGCGGGCATACAGTCGCATTGAACGGTAATTATGTTGAAATGGTTTTGTAGCAAAACGAGTGGGCAATAATGTGGTATATTGGAAACCTGAATAAAACTATCATATTTGAGAAAAAAATGTGTTGCATTGCTTATTGAACTTCCCTCATACTATAAAAGTTACGAGCGTTGTTAAGCAAACTTATAACTCTCTTATTTTCACAACTACTTCTTAAGTCTTCTTTAACAGGTATTTTTAACACGTTTCCAAGATTCAGGAATGACATGGGTCTTCCAGCTTACATTGTACAAGCTTCAGTGTTATTTCTCCACATCTAGGCTATACCGTATTGATAACATCCACTCCTTGCGCTTTTCCATTTTGTGTTTCGCTAATGGTACTTCAGGTCTCTCTTCTATTGTTATATTGTCAGCAAGCGTGTAATGTGTTGTTTCTGATGTTCCTGTCTAATGGTGATCTATCCGTTGTTCTTCAAGTAGCCTATCATATGTAACTTTGCAACCCTTCTTTCAATTATGCTTAATGTCTTCACATTCCGCAAAAAAATTCTTGCTTATTATTCACGGTTTGCGTAATTATTTTTATAATACAGTCGATCAAATTCAAGACTCTTCTGTCGACGTTGCGTCATAAATCGTGGTATCTTCTATTTATGTATGAGGCACAATCGCAGCAGAATTTGCTAAATTGTTGTGGACGGTGAGAAGTTCCAATGCAGCATGCCTTCTAGCTTTCACAACCCCTTATAGTCACTGGTTATGTCTGATTTCAAAGGTACATTGCGCTCCACACTTTGCACTGTGGTTATTGACCATCATCGGCACAATACATTTTCAGTACAGAATCACGGGATCAGATAATGAGCGCCGACCATTCAGAATTACTGCTCTTAGTGTGTGCTTAGCAAGATCATAGCTCTAGTGACAACCGAGCGATTGCTTTATGGTGGTAATCGAAACATAGCATGTTTCCTGCTCACCACACTAGTACTGACGCCCTTTTCTTTCCATATTAGTCTTCCGAAGGGTTTCCTTACAATGCGTTTCAGTGCAAGAACACGCTAAATTTGCGCTTTTCTGTCACGCATGTAGAACGCTGTCTCAACGTGAAAGCGTCATAGGGCAGTATAGGGTAAGATGGATCTTGGTACTGATGAGTGCAACCTAATAGCTATGTAAAACTGTATTTCCAGGTCTGACTTAGTTACAGACAACAAATAAATACAGCCTTCAGTCATGTAAGAACCACTTAAATAATTTCTACGGATGATTCACTGGACTGAAACGTTATTTCCCGTCAGAGAGAATTTCTAATTATTTCTCTTCGTATTAGGATACATCGAGACACCAATATATCTTACACAGTGGTGTCACGGAGAAAGGAGTGGATCAATTGTCCTCTACTGGAGATGGGTGGAAACGTAGACCATTCAGTCAGCCGATTGTCCTAAAAGTCCTATAGTGTTATCCATAAAGAGGCGTGGTGCACATTGGCTGCAGTAAGTGAACGACAGCCGACGGACGTTGGACCTTGCACCGTGGCGCGCCAGAGCGGACGTGCTTCTCGAAAAGGCAGCCCGGGAGCAAGAGGCCAGCTGTTAACCGAGTCAGTGTGGCAGCGTCCCGGCTAAGGTGACTGGAGCGAAGCAAGCCGGAGGCCAGCCTAGCGGGAAACAGTGGTGACGTCCGGGTGACGAACCCTGGACCGGCGGCCTGGACGCTGCGTCCGGCGGTGCCCGACGTCAGTGGCTTAGAGCTGGAAGGACCTCAGTTCGTAACTCGGACCATGAGGCAGGAACCTCAGCTGGCAGTCTCATGGGGACAGTGGCAGAGTGAAGACGACTTGGTGTATAGGCCGTCAGGTAGCGATCGTTGGTTCGCATCCCGGCTGCTTCGATGATAGTTGTATCAGAAGAGGTTCAGTGACCCCGCTGCAGAGATTGACAGACGGCGTGTGTCGATGCATAGCCCAGCTGTGCTGATGACCATCTCGGCTGGCCCGGGGGTATATGCTTATAACAAAGCAGGTTTGGCCACCGACATTCTATATTGTCTTTTATACTCCTAATTACAACAGCTAGGATATATACTAGTTTCTTTTTCCCTGCTGTTATTCTTCCCAAAAATTTTGGTGGCGGATCCGTTGTCTGAGTACACATTACATGAATTTACAAACTAATGTAAATTAATTCCTCCTGTGAAACCTACTTATTCAGATTATGTAATTCACTGTTCTGAACGTTTTCTATTAATTAGTTTTGCTGGAAATGATCTATTTCAAAAGTTACTGTGTTTCGAAGACTTTTCCTCTAGGTTATAAACAGATACCTAAAAGTAGATTATCTCTAAACTGTAGACCAATGTTTGGTCCTCTCAAAGACATATCAAACCTAATTAATTCATGAGATATAATTAATCAAAGATTTCAAGCAGCGCAAAGTTTCAGGTCATATTGTGACCAAACCACTATAAATTTTTGGAATATGTTAACATAACATTGATGGGTTACATTTTCTGGGCTCAACGACACCAGTGACAGATATGTAATTCCCATAATTAATAACTGAGCAATTTTTAATATTCAGATGTTAAAAATCAATGTGGATGCCAAACCTAAAAGTCAGGGATTCCCATAGTATAAGCGTAACTTGGTTCTGTATATTCTAATAGCTACTGCTCATATGGATAATTCAATAAACAAAGTCTAACAGTAATTATTAAATCTATTTAAAGAGGGATAATTTGACCTAGCGAAATTTCAAATAATAATCAAATAACCAAAATCACATAATAGTCTATCGCGCGTCTATACAAAGCCGAAACGTGCGCAATTCCGTAATTATCCTTCTAGTTTTTCTTGGAGTTAAGCCTTGGTCAGTGCGTACCTTGCTCTGGGATTTCAGCGTTCTCTACACTGTGTGCTGTAGCGTTGTTGTTGCCAACCGCGGTGGCCGAGCGGTTCTAGGCGCTCAGTCCCGAACAGCGTAATTGCTACGGTCGCAGGTTCGAATCCTGCCTCGGGCATGTATGTGTGTAATGTCCTTAGGTTTACGTAGTTCTAAGTCTATGGGACCGATGACCTCAGATGTTAAGTCCCATAGCGCTCAGAGCCATTTGAACCATCTAGCGTTGTTGTTTGAACTAGCCTCGGGATTATTCGAGAGTACGAGCATTATCTATTAGAATTAGTGATAGACGTAACAAGTAACATTCGTAAACATGCCACTGTACATTAAAGAACTATTATCATCATTCCGTGTCCCTTGTGCACAATTTGTTGATCTGCTTACAGGAAAAATTACTTTGTGTGCCAATCAATTCATTATTCTCATGCCATTTATACTATTTTAAAGTTATTCGTTAAATGTGAGTACAAGAATAGATACATAAACAGTTTTTATCTGTAATGAGTCTTGGCCTTTAGCGATAGGCATCAATCCCCGTAAATAAACATGCGAAGTGATTTTGTGTGAACATTTGAAAAGAACTACTGGTACACCCATATCACGAACATTTTCAGATAAAGGACCACTATCGCAGCTATCGAGAGGCAACATTAATCTACAGGTAGGTCTCCCTTACATCTTTACTCACTAAGGCGACAAAAGTCATGGGATACCTCCTAATATCGTGTCGGCCCTCCCTTTGCCCGGCATAGTCCAACAACTCGCCTTAATATGGACTCAACTAGTCTTTGGCAGCCATCTGCAGAAATACTGAGCCGTGTTACCTCTATAGCAGTCCATAACTGCGAAGGAGTTGCAAGCTCAGGATTTTGTCCACGAACTGACCTCTCGATTATGTCCCATAAATGTTCGATGAGATTCATGTCGGGCGATCTGGGTGGCCAAATCATTCGCTCGAAATGTTCTTCAAAGCAATCGTGAACCACTGTGTTCCGGTGCGCTGTCATCCATAAAAATTCCATTGTTGTTTGGGAACAAGAAGTCCTTGAATGGCTGCAAATTGTCTCCAAGTAGCCGAAAGTAACCATTTGCCGTCAATGATTGGTTCAGTTGGACCAGAGGAGCCAGTCCTTTATGGAGCCACCATCAGCTTGCACAGTGCCTTGTTAACAACTTCGGTCCATGGCTTCGTGGGGTCTGCGCCACACTTTAACCCTACCATCAGCTCTTACCAACTGAAATCGGTACTCATGTGACCAGGTTACGGTTTTCCAGTCGTCTGGGGTCCAACCGATATGGTCACGAGCCCAGGAGAGGCGCTGCAGGCGACGTGGTGCTCTTAGCGAAGCTACTCGTGTCGGTCGTCTGTTGCCATAAACCATTAATGTCGCATTTCGCCGCACTGTCCTAAAGGATACATTCATCGTATGTCCCACATTGATCTCTGCAGTTATTTCATGCACTGTTGCTTGTCTGTTTGCACTGACAACTCTAAGCAAACGCCGTCGAAGGCCGTTGGCCACTACGTTGTCTGTGGTGAGAAGTAATGCCTGAAATTTGGTATTCTCGGCACACTTTTGAAACCGTTGATGGCGGAATATTAAATTCCCTAACGATTTCCGAAATGAAATGTCCCATGTGTCTAAGCGCCAACTACCATTTCGTGTTCAAAAGTCTGTTGATTCCCGTCGTGCGGCCGTACTTAGGTCGGAATCTTTTGCCAGTGCGCTTCCCTTTCATACCTTGTGTAGACACCACTTGCATCTATGTATAGATAGCAATATGCAAACGTACAGATGGCGCTAGTATCGCGTACACGAGGTGTGAAAGAGCAGTGCATTGGTGGAGCTGTCGTTTGTACTCAGGTGACTGATGTGAGAAGATTGACCGCAGAAAGATTCTACTGCCGCTAACGTACATTTCGTGTAAGGACCGCGAAAACAATGTAAGAGAAATTAGGGTCCGTAAGGACGCATGTAGACAGTCGTCTTTCCCTAGCTCCATTTGTGAGTGCAACAGAAAAGGAAATGATGAGTAGTGGTACAAGATATCCTCCGCCATCCACCATACGGTGGCTCGCGTAGTTTTATGTATATGTAGAACAGGCACAGATAATTATATAGTAGCGGTCTTTGTAGGACAAGCACCGCGGTGGACACAAAACGGCTGCCGCCACCAAGTGCGCCGTATTTTCCCGATATAGAGCTTTATTCAGAATAGCTCATTTCATCCGTATGCATGCGATATTACACACTTTCTCCTGTTTAGGCAAATGGAGCAGATCGGTTGAATTCTATATGGCTTATGGTGGGCTTGATGGTACCTTTGATTGACGGGCGGTTCTTCGTAAAATCGCATAAAAACGGTTTTTTACTATATCTTAGTGTCACCAGCGGACCAAACCCCATCCCTGGATTCCAAGACGGCTATGTGCAGAAAATGTCAGTAATATTTACGGTGTATTCCAAAGATCCTGATTTCGAACAACCTTGAAAATTTTATTCATATCTTGATCCGTTTCCGAGACACAAATGTTCGAAGTTACCCTATCCGTACTCGTAAAATACGTACTTAAAACCCGGTGTGAAGCGAAAATATAGTTTATACAATGACATAACACTGAGAAATATGCTGAAAAGTGTCTCCGTTATCATCTGGGAACACCATGTTGTAGTGCAACAAAACAAATTTTTTTTTGCACGTAAAACTCGGTGTGAGGTGTAAAATTAGTTTTGCGTTATTTCATTTCACGTAAGTATACTATCTAAATTGTACTGACCAATACATTTCTTTTCATATGAGTTACATGTCCAGCAGCAGCGGGGGAAAGAAGGGAGTCAGAGGAAAAATTCTCCTATCACAGGACAAAAAATGCTCTTACGTTCCTGTTTGTTTAAAAGACTCTAACTGAAAAGTGGGGTACCAGTTGCCTCATCCTACCTTCTTCAGAACCTTTACAAATTTTCCTATAACTTTTGGCATGCAAATATATTCAAGCTTTTTATGCTGAGTGACAGTGGGAAAGAGACGGAAAATTAATAAATCCTGGAAGATAGTGGACAATGATTGTTTTATACAAAGAGCGAAGGAGACAATTGCAGTGTGAGAGAAAGAGAGGATCACAGTGGCAGTGGAGCATATTTGACAGTGACAGAACAGTGCTTGGAAAAAGAGTAAAGGACGCACTGCAAGGGGGGGGGGGGGGCGGGGGGGTGAGGAATAAAGAGAAAGAGAAAATGGAAGGAATGAGAGCCACTGATAATGAGAATTAGAGTCTATGACAATGACAATGAGGCAGAGAGAGATATTGTTAGAAGAGGCCGGCCGGAGAGGCCGAGCGGTTCTAGGTGCTTCAGTCTGGAACTGCGAGACCGCTACGGTCGCAGGTTCGAATCCTGCCTCGGGCATGGATGTGTGTGATGTCTTTAGGTTAGTTACGTTTAAGTAATTCTAAGTTCTAGGGGACTGATGACCTCAGATGTTAAGTCCCATAGTGCTCAGAGCCATTTGAACCCTTTGTTAAAAGAGGCAGTAGTAGTAGGAAGGAAGGAATGATGTATTAGCATTACGAGAGAGTAAGTAGGAGACACTGACAGAGAGAGGAGACTGTAGTAATAGGACAGAACGAAGGGAGCTGTGACTGTGACAATTACAGAGAGGCACAAAGAGACGATGACAATGAGTTGGGACGGATAAGTGAGTAAGAGAGGGCAATTGAGTGTGTATGGGTACGAGCGACTGACAGCGCTGTACTAGTGGGCGTGATTGAGTTACGGTTAGGGGAACCTGTGGGAGTTTGAGGTGAGTCGCATGTTAAAGAAAAAAAAAACGTGAATTAGAGAAAAGTACGAACTTCGGTAAGAGATCCAGCATGACTGACACCTTGCAGAAACAATCAACCTTACGTCTTCCTGATGTGAAAGTATGCGTATTCAATATCATTGTTAATATTATGTATTATAAATCGGTAGCCAAATCTCATAAATGAGTTATGAACATCCTTGACAAACGTTCCAAAGAAAAGAGTGTAATAGAAATTATAGCAAACATCGCATGTAGAGTTTTAAAGTTTATGGTCTGCTATGCGTAAACTTTTGTAAAGCAAACTACTTCTAATATCGTTCTAACTTACGATGTACATTTTCGATTCCCTTTCAAAAATATGGGTGCAGCTAAGCTGTGTAATGTATTTCACGAATAGCTCGTTTTTTCTTCCGCGACAGTGAAAGCTTGAACGCTTGGCCAGAAGAGCTTACTCTCGGATGCGAGCAGAGAGCTGGAAAAGATTACTGCCTGCGGCCATTGTCGTATTTTCCTTGCAGCGGCAGGCAGTTTGGAGCACAAGATTGTGATACACAACAGTCGAACTGGGTCGTCACAGTAAAGCATGGCCACTAGGGTGCGCCTACATCACATTGCAGCTTTATCGCTGACCGTTGGTCCGGAGTAAGCGTCGAAGAAACACTGCAATAGACACATTTGATGGCCTAAATAAAACAGCAAGTACATTTTAGAAACTATCCGCATTTATCCTCCGAATACTATCGAACAGTGCTGCCGCAAAAACAATGTAAGCACTTTTCGAGGTATATATCTTTCCCTCACAATGTATTTAGCAACTAAGTGTGTGTGTGTGTGTGTGTGTGTGTGTGTGTGTGTGTAAAATACAGAGTATTTTCACAATATATCTCACAAACTACACTAGACATTTTTTCTTATCATCTGACTTTTGTGATGTTTCAGGTAACACGGCACGGATGGTCAACGTAGCAACCTACTACGTCAAAGCACAGTGGTTAATGGTGAGAACTGGAATCCATTTACAGTAAGCAAAGCACAAAACAATACAATGAATTCATGTGTTTTATAACCTTCAGACGTACGATATTATTGTTGGAGCACCTAGGTTCAATCACGTTTTGGCTGTCTGTGAAGTTGAACAAGCGACGATAAAGCGTAAACTATGAACTCACACAAAAGAAAGATAAATAATTATGAATGACACATTGTGGAGCATGTACATAAAGAACTGTACTCGTTGCGTTCAACAGCTCTCCACTGGAGATTGTGCAAACCAGAAAGATGTCTACATGTGTGGACAGCCGTCAGTGAAGTTTACTCGGAGATCTCGCTAAGGCTTTCATGGAGGCATCATGTGTGTTGTTATCTATCCGATTTCGTTCTTAAGATCAAAGGAGAGTCGATGAAATGGGGTCATATAGGGTTTCCGAGTCGAAAGAATTCACGACTTGACACAATGCGTAGCATATAAATGGTGCCTATATTCCGGGCTCATAGGATATCTACAGATCATTTGGCGCAGTGGTTAGCACACGTAGGACGACGTTTCAAATCCGTGTCCGAACATCCTGATTTACGTTTCCCACGATTTCCCTAAATTGCTCCAACCAAAATCGGGATGGTTCCTTTGAAAGGGCACGGCCAATTTTTCCCCATCCTTTCGTAATCCTAGGTTATGTTCTGTCTCCAATGACCTAGTTAAAATGTGTCGTGTGACTAGGGCCTCCCGTCGGGCAGACCGTTCGCCGGGTGCAAGTCTTACGATTTGACGACACTTCGACGACTTGCGCGTCGACCGAGACGAAATGATGATGATTAGGACAACACAATACCCAGTCCCTGAGCGGAGAACCTCTCCGACCCAGCCGGGAATCAAACCCGGGCCCTTAGCATTGAGATTCTGTCGCGCTACCCACTCAGGTACCGGGGACATGAGCTCGTTCTCGACGAGGAGTTGAACTCTTATCTTCCACTCTACCTTTCATAGGATATCTGGGTAATAAAACGGCCACTGCCAAAGAAAGGTACTGTTCATCGTTGGCCTAGCTGTGGTGTACATAACGAACAAAAATACCGGATTTACACACAAGGGACATTAAGAATTATAAAAATAATGCAAGCCATATGTTGCTCATGCCACTGACTGCCACATCTTATCAACTTCCATAACCACTCGTACAGTTCCTATCTAGAATAACAGGATATTCATCCATTTGGACGGTTGTAGTCTCATTTGCATAGAGGATGCTTCTCAAAGACAACAGGCTCTTGTGTGAATGGACTTGTGGTGTAATGACCTACGTCGGGTGTCTGCAGATATTTATAGATGATCATGATATCTCACACAACGTTTCGACAAACTAATGAAATGGCTTCGACCAGTTACGTGATTCTAAGTCTTATTAATTATGAACACGTGACTTTTCGTGGAATATAAATCTCTCTTCTTCTTTTTCAATGTCACGGACAGATAACCAGCATGATACGGTTCGATAATGACAAAGCAGTAATCGACGAAATTTGACAGGAAATGAGACGAATGCTTGACTTAATGTAACGTATGCTAGCTGATGGTTATAATATGCAAAGACCACAAACAAATTTAAGGTATTGGTGTTTGCAACAGGTAAACAGACGTCCTGCAATAGATCATCAAGAGAAGATTTTCATAAAGAACATGTTACATCGAAGACACAGAATGACTGGAGACACACTCAATTAGGAGTCGTTGCTGCTAGCTGTAGTTAAGGAGCTGCTGAGGGGAAAAAGTCGCAACGATAGGCCTACGAGTGTTCAATGCAGTTAGCACATGACCTGGGACGCAGGAAGCATGCTTCGGTAGTGGAGGTGTTACGTTGGGGGAGTCATAATGTTGCTCGGGCGTTCTGACTGTCACTTCTTTGAACACTCACCTGTCAGCCCTATTGTCCCAATGAACTCCTTCCCGACGTGCGTCTTATCAGGGGTGCATTCGGCCCTGACTTCATTTTTATTGGTGACAACAGGCGACCACATAGAGCAGCGCAGAGCAAGGAGCTCTTGGAACAAGGGGATATTCGACGAATAGACTGGCCTGCCCGTTACCCCGACATAAATCCCATCGAGCACGCGCAGGGTGCGCTGAGGAGACGTACCGCAGCTCGTCCACAAGCACCAACGACCATCCAGCAACTGGCCACGCTGGTGGAGCACTGGATCCCCCTACGATAAGAACTCCTCAACAACCTTGTGACCGCCGGCCAGTGTGGCCGAGCGTTTCTAGGCGCTTCAGTCTGGAACCGCGCGACCGCTACTGTCGCAGGTTCGAATCCTGCCTCGGGCATGGATGTGTGTGATGTCCTTAGGTTAGTTAGGTTTAAAGTAGTTCTAAATTTAGGGGACTGATGACCTCAGATGTTAAGTCCCATAGTGCTCAGTGCCATTTGAACCTTGTGACCGTCACGGGAGCACGTTGCAGAGCATGCTTTACCATTATGGTGATGACACGTCCTATTAAGAACCATGACTCACCTTTTGTACTGTTCAGGGCACCATCATAAATCGCAGTGACTTTAGTGTAAGTCTTCGTCTTAAGCTGCTTTCCTTGAGGGAGGCTCGCGGCCACGTAGGGCTCTGGACGTGACACTGCAGCGTGGACACCATCTTCTGACGTGCTACTGTATATCTCCGAATGTCCTAAGGGAACGACTTGCTTCGTCCTCCAATAGAAGCCTTTCCTTATATTTCCGCTCCAATGATGAGTTGTAATAACGTATCTTTTGCTTCTTATAAGGTGTTTCATATATTGAGTTTTACCTTGCATTATAGTGATCCGTACTTTTTTCCTTACCTGTTGAGCGCTAGTGTAGTTTGAGTGTATAGCTTTCATTGTATTATAATTCTTAGTTTTAAACGTAAATCGGTGTAAGATAATTGTGCATTCAAAGACCACAAATGTCCAGTCACCTTAGATTGCAGAGTTAGATGTACCCAGTTTTATCGTGCAGATGGTCAGTTATTTCTTATCAAGAAAAATAACACACTATGCGGTCCCGCTTAAGTGACGATTTAGTCGACAAAATGGATAGATGTACCCAAAGAAACCTACAAAAATCACTTTGAGAGAACGAGAAAACTTTTGTTTACCAAAGCTAACAGACAGGAAGATTATGCGAAAGTGATCTAGGGATACTGCACAGCCGGCCGTGGTGGCCAAGAGGTTTTAGGCGCTACAGTCTGGAACCGCGGGACCGCTACGGTTGCAGGTTCGAATCCTACCTCGGGCATGGATGTGTGTGATGTCCTTAGGTTAGTTAGGTTTAAGTAGTTCTAAGTTCTAGGGGACTGATGACCTCAGAAGTTAAGTCCCATAGTGCTCAGAGCCATTTGATACTGAACAAACTCCTGGAAAATAATTCCGTAAATACCTAGAAATTTAATAGTAGTCTTGGGACCATTCCAATTCAGGATAACTGTTTTAAGATTAAATAAATATTGGTGATGGCATGAGAATTTATCTCGAAAAATCATTGACATGAAAATATGTGTACGTCAAATGTGGTGAAACCAATCACATTAATGTAACCACCGCCTATGTTTGACGTCAACGTGAGTAACCACTCACAGACGGCTGGTGGCTAGCCACTCACAGACGGCTGGTGGCAGCACCAACAGTGGAGGGCTTATGAAGCGTGTACGGGGGACGCGGAAAACAGTGTAGCTGTTGTCGTAATGCGGAACCTGAGCGATTTATCTGACGTCCAAAAGGACATGATCTCTTTTTTTCGGGCCAAGTATGGAAGCACTTCTGAAACGGCTAAGTTTGTAAACTATTAGCGAGCCACCATGGTTAAAGCATACCGCGCATGGCAAAACGGCGCTATCCAAAATCGCCGCTCAGGCAACTGCAGTGCACTAGGGGCCAGAGATGACAGGAGTGAACTACGGCTGCCGCGATGTCTATGGGTAAATAGAGGTGCAACTGTTGAGCAACTGACCACCCAGATGAACTAAGGGCCCACCAACCGTCTCTCCTCAGTTATCGCTCATCGCACGTTGCTGCGTACTGCCGGCCGTGGTGGCCGAGCGGTTCTAGGAACCGCGCGACCGCTACGGCCGCAGGTTCGAATCCTGCCTCGGGCATGGATGTGTGTTATGTCCTTAGGTTAGTTAGGTTTAAGTAGTTCTAAGTTCTAGGGGACTGATGACCTCAGAAGTTAAGGCCCATAGTGCTCAGAGCCATTTGAACCACTTTTTTGCAGCGTATTGGCCTCCACAGCGGGCGTCTCGTTCATGCACCCATGCTGGCTGCTGTTCGCCGACGACGAAGATTGGATTTCGCACACACAACTGGACGTCATCTGAATGACGATAGATGGCCTTTCCAGATGAATCTAGTTTTATGCTCGATCGAGTAGATGGCCATTGATGTGTATGGCCTTGCAACAACCTTCTACGGGGTCCAGGCCGGAGGAAGGAGCGTTACGGTCTGGGGAATGTTTTCATGGCATTCCTTGGTGATCTCATCATTCTGGAAGGCACAATAGATCAGTACAAATGTGCATCTATTCTTGGGGAATACATACAATCCCACATGCAGTCTGTTTTTTTCCCAGAAAGATGGCATCTACCAGTTGGACAATGCAACGTGTCACACAGCACGCAGTGTTTGTGTGGTTTGAAGAGCACCAGGATGAGTTTATCGTACTCCCCTGGAAACCAAACTTCTCGTATTTAAGCCGAATCGAGGCCTACCATCTTGCTCATGCTGTTCGCGCCGTGTAACCCAGGGCAGCTCGCCACGACACTGGAGTCAGCATGGCTCCACATGCCTTCGGGAACTTCCAGGTCTTCACTGACTCTCTTCCTATACTGTCCGCGCTGCAAAAGAAAGTTCAAGTTTTTGACAGGTGGTCGCATTAATGTGAATGAACTGTGCCAATAAGCACTGTCTTCTTCTTCATGTACTGTGTGTGAAATCGCCTTGGAACTGTGCACTGGTTCCAGGTTGGACGTGGCAACCCATCTCGCCACGTGTCGCTCTATGGATTACTCTCCTCGAGTAGGTCAGTATCTGAATGCGAAGCGATTGGAGATACATGTGGGAGCAGAAAGTAACCCCGGCTGCGACACGGCGCCCAGAATATCGAACAGGCCAGGCGGCGCCTACGACGGCGACGCAAGCGAGGCAATAGCAGCCCAGCCCAGCTGCCAGCGCCAGGGCCGCCAGCGAGGCGAGGCGCGGCCCGCAATATTCGCTATGCCCTGCGCCCGCCCCCGCTCCCCGCCACCCAACCACGCACAAGTGACGCGCGCCCCCGCCTCTCCACAGTCTCGTGCTCCCCTTTCTTTATTCAGGCTGTCGGTCGAGACATTTATCGAGGCGCTTGCAAATGTTACCTAGCGCTTTATTAGTTCCGCAATTCGCAGCCGCCGGGTCGCTCTCTCGTGCGACAGAAAAGCTCCGACAACGCACAGTAAACCCTCGCTGTTCAACGCAATATAGCTGGCTAACGCTGGGAAGAAGGATGGTACGTTAGTGTAGACGCAGATGTAATTAGAAACGGAGCAATAGCTTAGAGAACGCTGAGGAAAAGGTAACGGGCGTTGCCTGTTAAGGAAAACACATCTGGTATCGAGCCAACAGGAAAATTTTGGCAGTAAAAGACCGTTGAATTCAATAAATGTCACTAGACTCATAATTTTATACAAGCCTTTTCTGTCTGATGCCACTTCCACAATTTACGAGCCAATTGCTGCTAGTTACATGCTCAAGCTGTATCTGCCTTTGTTTCGCGAGGCATAGTTGTTCCTATCCCGCACTGCAAACCTTTCTAGGCACCTCTTAATCAATACATAACAATCAAACCACAGGTGCAGGCATGAGTGTATCAACGGCTGATACTAACACGGTGTCGCCACCATTTCCTTCTCGGAATAATAGAAAATTAATATAAGGACAAAGCCTTCAGTGAAGAACTGCCGACGGATGCCCATTTACTACTGAGCATGCGCTAAATACTTGGCAGTATTACTTATGAAATAATATATTAGCAATCTTAAGATTGTTACAAAGTTTCATGGCCTGCGATACTGCGTACACGAAAGGTTGGTTGGTTTGTGGGACTGAAGGGACCAGGTACACGTGAGACATCTACGTCTATATATACAGGGCATATAAAAACCATATATGTAAAGATTTAGAGTGTTTGGACAGGCATTAAAAGGAACAATTTTTCTATGTGACCAAAATGCCAGAGGTGCACCGTTTTCCCGAAAAGGATCAAAAAAATGGTTCAAATGGTTCTGAGCACTATGGGACTCAACTGCTGAGGTTATAAGTCCCCTAGAACTTAGAACTACTTAAACCTAACTAACCTAAGGACAACACACACATCCATGCCCGAGGCAGGATTCGAACCTGCGACCGTACGAAAAGGATCCATAAAGGTTTCGACGCTAGTAATGTTCATGCAAGGTGTAGAAACTGCAATGTGATAATATTGTTTTAGAGTAGTTGTTGTGATCTTCAATCCGAAGACTGGATTGATGCAGCTCTCCATGCTCTCTATGCTGTGCAAGCCTCTTCATCTCCGAATAGCTACTGCAACTTGCATCCTTCTCTTGGTCTCCCAACTACAATTTTTATCCCTCAAACTTCCCTCTAATACTAGACTGATAGTCCCTTGATGTGTCAGAATGTGTCCTATCAACTGATGCCTTCTTCTAGTCAGATTGTGCTGCAATTTTTTTTTCCCAATTCTACTCAGTACCTCCTCATCAGTTACGTGATCTACCCACCTAATCTTCAGCGTTCTTCTGTAGCACGACATTTAAAAAGCTTCTACTCTTCTTTTATAAACTGTTTATCGTCCGTACTTCACTCCCTTACACGGCTCCACGCCATACAAATACTTTCAGAAACGACTTCCTAACACTTAAATCTAGATTCGATATCAACACATTTCTTTTCTTCAGAAACACTTTCCTTGCCATTGACAGTCTACATTTTATATCCTCTCTACTTCGACCATCTTAAGTTACTTTGCTGACCAAATAGCAAAACTCGGCTACTACTGTAAATATCTCGTTTCCAAATCTAATTCCCTCACAGTCACCTGATTTAAATCGACCACATTACAGTATCCTTGTTTGACTTTTTTCGATGTCCGTATTATATCCTCCTTTCAACATACTGTCCACTCCGTTCAACTGCTCTTCCAAGTCCTTTGCTGACTCTGACAAAATTACATCGCCATCGGCAAACCTCACAGTTTTTATTTATTCTATCTGAACTTCTATTCCTACTCCAAATTTTTCTTTCGTTTCGTTTACTGGTTGTTCAATGTACAGATTGAATAGCATCGGCGATAAGCTACAGCCCTATCTCACTCCCTTCTCAACATTCCCTTCTCAACCGCAGCTTCCATTTACTTCATGTCCCTTGTCTCTTGCAACCGCCATCTGGTTTGTGTACAAGCTGTAAACAGCCTTTCGCTTCCTATATTTTATCCGTGATTTCTTCAGAATTTCAAAGATAGTATTCCAGTCAACATTGTCAAAAGCTTTCTCTAAGTCTACAAATGCTATAAACGTAGGTGTGCCTTTCCTTAACCTATCTTCTAAGATAAGTCGTAGAGTCAAAATTGACTCGAGTGTTTCTACATTTCTCTGGAATCCAAACTGGTCTTCCCCGAACTCGGCTTCTGCCAATTTTTCTATTCTTCTATGCAGAATTCGTGTTATTATTTTGCAATCATGACTTATTAAAGTGATTGTTCGGTAATATTCACACCTACTTTCTTTGGAATTGGAATTATACGGTGTTGAAAACGGCGTCCGTTTACATTAACGCACAACTGACATCTGAATACTAATGATTGTCTAACACGCTGAAAATGACCAGGTATTTCACAAATAACGGCTGCCGCTTCAGCCAAACCGGCAGTCACCTTTCCGGAGAACCTATTCGTGTCTCGCCCACCTCAAGCTTCGTCTCTCCCCACAAAAAGATACCCATAGTAGTGTTGCCGATAGAATGTAATGGCCATGGTACTGGCTCACTGCTTCTAATTCAACAACTGGGTAAACAGTATCTAAATGTTCTCTGGCATCAACGGCAAAGTACGGTGGAACGCCGTCATGTTAAAAACATAATGGTTGCCAGTCTGCTGGCGTGACTTTTTCCAACGTTTCCGGTAGAGCTTAATGGACAAAGATGTAATTTCATCCGTCGAGCGTGTTAGGGAGAAGATGCTGCCTAGTCCGATGGTCGTGAGCAGTACCAGCTCACGCCTACATGGTAAATCTCTGTTAATAGTGGAATTTTGGAATTACCAAATATGGCTTTTGCTGTTGTTGGATATTCCTTCCCTTATGAAGGCAGCCTCGTTAGTAAACAAAGCACACGTTTGGAACTCAGCAATGTTTACAATTTACTGTAGAGTCCACTGGTAGAATTCCATGTGTCAACTTTAATAACAGAAGGAGGGTCAGCATTGGTCGTTGAAGTAGAAATCTTTATTTCTGTTGCAGATCGATTTCAATTATTACGTGACCGTCATAGGTCGAGTATCTTCTGATACTTGAATGAGTGGGTGTCGTACAGGACGTTCCACACACTAGCGTTGGGGGTATTTAGTTCCTTGGCTATGGATCATGTGTTGCAGCTGGGGTTGTCCTCTATTCGCTGTAACACAACTTCCTTAAACGGAACAACCTGCGCACTGCGAGGTCGACCAGTTTCCCATCGGCCTGGTCTAGGGCGGGGCACGGGAGGGGGGGGGGGGGCTCTTTCACGAAGATGGTCGTCAAGTTTTTGAAATGTGACACGATGTGGTAACCTCTTGCCTGTAAATCGTTTCTGTATACAGGCGTCTCACCGTAAATTCATGTCAGCTAACTCAGTTACAGTTTAGTCAGCCATCAAGAACATGTGTTCGTTTGAACACAACATATCATAAACAGTAATATGCAGGCAGAAGTAGAGACGTGCAGAGAAACACAACATAAACAGTAGTAGCCGGCGGGTGTGGCCGAGAGGTTCTAGGCGCTTCAGTCCGGAACCGCGCGATCGCTACGGTCGCAGGGTCGAATCCTGCCTCGGGCATGAATGTGTGTGATGTCTTTAGGTTAGTTAGGTTTAAGTAGTTCTAAGTTCTGGGGGACTCATGACCTCAGAAGTTAAAGCCTCTAGTGCTCAGAGCCATAAACAGCAGTAATGTAATTGTTTGCTCAAGGACGTGCACAGTGTTGACAGAAATTGAATCTTAACCCTTCCTAGTAGTAAGATGTAACTGTGATGCAAATCAGATTCCACTGTCAATGGGTTACATAGGAATCGTTCAAAATATAAGGAACCATCAGAAAGGCTCCGTTCGAAGGTCGCACAGTCAACTCAGGCAAAATCGCCGTGAACGTTGAGGCAATCATCCCACCGCCGCAGCGGATTGGAAACACTATGTCCTGCTGCGTGAAGAAGTCCGTAACTACCTGCTGCACATCCTCGTCCGAATGGAATCGCCGACCCTTCAGGACCTTTCTTAAGAGGCAGAGGCTATGACAACCGCCTGGGGAGAGATCAGAACTCTAGGTCGGGTTCTCGACGCCTCCCACTTGATAGGCGTAAATTCTGACTTACGGTATTTACGATATAGAGACGTGCGTTGTCACGTAGTAGTAGCACACAGCACGGAACATGGTACAGCATTCCACAATGGTAGTTTTAGACAGGCATGCTTCCCCACACACATTATTCATTTTCCGATGGGTGTGTACTGATGTTTGTCCTTCGGCAGCCAAGGAAAGAATAACAGCTTGTCGGTCCTGTTACGACTCGCTTGATATTTCGGTATAGTCCATGTTTCCGCTTTTACAGCGCGCACTTCGGAAAGACACGAAGACCACACTAATCCGTTGCCTACATGCCGAGGCTTACATACCAGCACCAGAGTCGCTCAACGTTGCTTATACGCAGCATCGACGCCCTCAGAGAGAAAATTGCTGTGAATGTTGACTTAAGGAAAGCCCAGGGTCAAACCCTTGCAGGACGCCTAACCGGGAAAGGATGCACTTGTAACAATTGTGTCACGTAACAAGGATTCATGTCAAGCAACCTTCTCTAATATTTCCACAGTTTTTATAAGTAATATTTGTACACGCTGTATACTCCACACTCCACAAGCTACGTGGCGGAGGTTACGACCTCCCAGTATTATAGATTTACTTTCCTATTTCATTTGCTTATTGAGCAAATCTCTCTCATCCTATTCTCATGATCCCTGCGCGAGATATACGATGGGCGCATCATAATGGTCACACCGTCTTCTTCGAATGGAGGTCATCTAAATTTACCCTACACTGTTTCCCGGAAAGTACGTTGTCTTTCTTTAAGGGTTCCAATTTAAAATCCCCCGACTTTCAGTTATCGATTTGCTAGAATTCTAGCAGCGCACCTCTGAATTTGTTCTATGTCTGTAGTGATACCCACTTGGAACAATACTCTAGAACTGCCCGCACTAGCGTCTTGCTCCGACTGTATTTTCCTAGATCCCTTGGGATAATACTAAGTTTTTTATCGATTTCTCTAACACTGCTTTTACGTAATCCATTTTATATTGCACCATTATTACCCTTAAGTAACCACGCGATGTGACGCGCTCAAGATGTTCTCGACTAATCTTGCAACCGGATACTACTGCATTCTTTCTCTTTATAATAGGAATTATCTTACAATCATAGACATTTTGTGAGAGCTACCATTCAGTACATTGACTGAAAATTTTGTCCTTGCCTTTTGACAATTCTTCACGATAGTCCAGGGACAATTCTTCTCTGTACACAACCGCATTGTCAGGCGAACAATCTTACATTACTGCTGATCCTATCTCACAAATAGTTTACGTTTACTGAGGACATCAGAGGTCCTGCTACGCTTCCTTGGGGCACGCTTGACGTTACATATTTCAGGGTGCAATTTCCTTGCATTCTCTGCTGAGCACATGATGGGCAACGTAGAAAGGTAAAAAAGATTAGATTCCGATGCCCGTTGACTAAGAGGTCACTAGAGACGGAGCCCATGCGCCGACTGGAGAATTGGTGCATGGGAAAGGAATTATTTACTTTATTATCTTTCTCGTGTTTTTAATTTAATAATTTCATTCGCTGTTTGGGTGGAACTATCCTGCCACCTACCTCAAGCAATTTAGGAAAGCCACGGAAAACAAACTCTCTATGATCTCGATAAGAAGACGGATATCTGAAAATTCGACCTCCCAAATGTAAGTGCAGTGTCATACTTTTTACCTGACGTTGTTCGGTGTACCACACTTCAGGAGGTGTTGCATGTTTTGGTGTTACGCTATACGGCAGTATGATACTTCCCAGGTCTGTCTGCTTTACGGGCACTTATTTGTTATCCAAGCTGGGGTTTTGCAGCTCGTTACTGAGAAAACATACATGTAATACAGCCAACTCAGACTTGAAGATACTAAGAAGAAAAAATATTTTCACGAGGTATAATTATGTTATGTTTACAGTGACACACTATTCGCTCCACAGCATGCAATATATACTGACAATATCGCCCTTTTCTTTATACGGGTGGACATGGGAAGATGGGAATACCTCACAAAGCCATTCCCTGCGAGTAAGTTTCATTCCAATCTGCCTCATCAGTTGGGCTGAACCAACATATAGTCGTAATTATCACTTTTAATTTCACGAACCCTATAAGTACAAATGTAATCAACGAGCATAATGTTTTTTGGTTAGATTTTTTCCGAACCCGATGCTACACTCTTCTTCCTGGGCTGATAGGATTGAAGTTTATGATGTTAATCACGAAGAGAAATGTTTTACTCATACGAAATGAGAAGCTGTAGTTTATATTAATTAAAGTTGTGACAATACTTCAATAACAATCAAGAAGGAACCTGTGTGTTTACAATGATCATTAAAGACGGCAATGATTTAGAGTGCTAGGAGGTTATGGTAAAATTATTTTGTCGAAAACTGACCGTGGATTGTTCAAATGGTTCAAATGGCTCTGAGCGCTATGGGACTTAACATCTGAGGTCATCAGTCCCCTAGAACTTAGAACTACTTAAACCTAACTAACCTAAGGACATCACACACATCCATGCCCGAGGCAGCATTCGAACCTGCGACCGTAGCGGTCGCGCGGTTCCCGACTGTAGCGCCTAGAACCGCTCGGCCACAGAGGCCGGCCGTGGATTGTTAACATGCGGTCTAAAAGAAAAGTAATTAACATTCACCCGTTAATATTATTTGTTAGAAACAAATAGCACCGTTATCGACTTGGGACCGATAGATTCATCATGAAACAGCTGTTGGCGTTTATTTTTTATTTACATTATGTTGCACACAAGTTGTCGGCTGAATTCGCTCATTATGCCGCAAAATATGAACTCTTCAAAAAACAGTCAAGAGTGTTATAAAAATGACGCAGCACTTACAATGTTTAGTAGCAAGAAACGAACTCTGTATCTATCTCACAAAACTGTTTACGTTGCTTTACCTCATCATTTGGTTTGATTAAATGAAAATAGAACTTTTTCCTAAAACCAGTTCTCCCTTTAGGGCACCATCACACGAAGAAAATAAGGCCACAGTTAAGGAGAGTTTAAATCATGCGCACATCATGAGTGAACAAAAGACATGAACAGCAGTATGACGTTGAACCTGCTGCCAAATCGTAAATCCCGCAACTTGTTTCTAATAAACAGCAGAGTCGAATCCAGGATTTTGGTCGTGCGGTAGGGGAGAAGGGGTGGTCCGAAATCATATAAATTTTGTATCACCGTGTCATCGCCATATTCTCGGGAGTAAACGAAGATGTCTCCTTAATCTATCCATACATTCTATGTTGTTGTTGTTGTGGTCTTCAGTCCTGAGACTGGTTTGATGCAGCTCTCCATGCTACTCTATCCTGTGCTAGCTTCTTCATCTCCCAGTACCTACTGCAGCCTACATCCTTCTGAATCTGCTTAGTGTATTCATCTCTTGGTCTCCCTCTACGATTTTTACCCTCCACGCTGCCCTCCAATACTAAATTGGTGATCCCTTGATGCCTCAGAACATGTCCTACCAACCGATCCCTTCTTCTGGTCAAGTTGTGCCACAAACTCCTCTTCTCCCCAATCCTATTCAATACCTCCTCATTAGTTATGTGATCTACCCATCTAATCTTCAGCATTCTTCTGTAGTACCACATTTCCAAAGCTTCTATTCTCTTCTTGTCCAAACTATTTATCGTCCTTGTTTCACTTCCATACATGGCTACACTCCATACAAATACCTTCAGAAATGATTCCTGACACTTAAACTATACTCGATGTTAACAAATTTCTCTTCTTCAGAAACGCTTTCCTTGCCATTGTCAGTCTACATTTTATATCCTCTCTACTTCGACCATCATCAGTTATTTTGCTCCCCAAATAGCGAAACTCCTTTACTACTTTAAGTGTCTCATTTCCTAATCTAATGCCCTCAGCATCACTCGACTTAATTCGACTACATTCCATTATCGTCGTTTTGCTTTTGTTGATGTTCATCTTATATCCTCCTTTCAAGACACTGTCCAATCCGTTCAACTGCCCTTCCAAATCCTTTGCTGTCTCTGACAGAATTACAATGTCATCGGTGAACCTCAAAGTTTTTATTTCTTCTCCATGGAATTTAATACCTACTCCGAATTTTTCTTTTGTTTCCTTTACTGCTTGCTCAATATACAGATTGAATAACATCGGGGAGAGGCTACAACCCTGTCTCACTCCCTTCCCAACCGCTGCTTCCCTTTCATGTCCCTCGACTCTTATAACTGCCATCTGGTTTCTGTACAAATTGTAAATAGCCTTTCGCTCCCTGTATTTTACCCCTGCCACCTTCAGAATTTGAAAGAGAGTACTCCAGTCAACATTGTCAAAAGCTTTCTCTAAGTCTACAAAAGCTAGAAACGTAGGTTTGCCCTTCCTTAATCTAGCTTCTAAGATACGTCGTAGGGTCAGTATTGCCTCACGTGTTCCAACATTTCTACGGAATCCAAACTGATCTTCCCCGAGGTCGGCTTCTACTAGTTTTTCCATTCGTCTGTGAAGAATTCGCGTTAGTATTTTGCAGCTGTGACTTATTAAACTGATAGTTCGGTAATTTTCACATCTGTCAACACCTGCTTTCTTTGGGATTGGAATTACTATATTCTTCTTGAAGTCTGAGGGTATTTTGCCTGTTTCATACATCTTGCTCACCAGATGATAGAGTTTTGTCAGCACTGGCTCTTCCAAGGCTGTCAGTAGTTCCAATGGAATTTTGTCTACTCCGGGGGCCTTGTTTCGACTCAGGTCTTTCAGTGCTCTGTCAAACTCTTCACGCAGTATCGTATCTCCCATTTCATCTTCATCTACATCCTCTTCCATTTCCATAATATTGTCCTCAAGTACATCGCCTTTGTATAGACCCTCTATATACTCCTTCCACCTTTCTGCTTTCCCTTCTTTGCTTAGAACTGGGTTTCCATCTGAGCTCTTGATGTTCATACAAGTGGTTCTCTTATCTCGAAAGGTCTCTTTAATTTTCCTGTAGGCAGTATCTATCTTACCCCTAGTGAGATAAGCCTCTACATCCTTACATTTGTCCTCTAGCCATCCCTGCTTAGCCATTTTGCACTTCCTGACGATCTCATTTTTGAGACGTTTGTATTCCTTTTTGCCTGCTTCATTTACTGCATTTTTATATTTTCTCCTTTCATCAATTAAATTCAATATTTCTTCTGTTACCCAAGGATTTCTACTAGCCCTCGTCTCTTTACCTACTTGATCCTCTGCTGCCTTCACTACTTCATCCCTCAAAGCTACCCATTCTTCTTCTACTGTATTTCTTTCGCCAATTCCTGTCAATTGTTCCCTTATGCTCTCCCTGAAACTCTGTACAACCTCTGGTTCTTTCAGTTTATCCAGGTCCCATCTCCTTAAATTTCCATCTTTTTATATCAAGTACGAAAACGAGAAAATTTTCGAGACTGTTGAATCTGAAAGCTATGTCGCAAAGAATGTTTTTTTTTCAGACTAAGAAGAAACAGCAGTAGTTATGGGGTGGGGGGACGCCTCGAATCCCATTGCCCTTCCCTGCCCCCTGAATTAGCCTCTGATAAACATCATTGTTAATACTGACTGGTTGGCACTTTCTATTTCTTGTAAGAATTATGCTGTAGACAGCCAAAACAGTTGAAAAAACAGCTCATACACAAAATGCGTTTCTCATCTATGAAATTTACACGACTTTAAAAAAAGTCATAAATTTCTTAGAATGTGAAATATTTTACCCTTATAAATAACTGAAGGCGTCAGAAAGGCACATAGTAATTATTACAAGTCTTATTCGTCATCGCCACTCAGGGGGATATTAGACTTATATATATATATATATATATATATATATATATATATATATATATATATATATATAAACGAAAACAAAGCAGTCGTTACAGTGTTCGTGCGTCCTCTAACCCCGTTAAAAATTGTTATTTTAATGTTGTCGAGACAAAGCGCGGCATTCGCCCAGCAAGTCATGAAACATTAATGCGATGCAATCCGCGTGAATCCGCTTGCGATTTCACACGTGGATTTTGCAGCGGCCCCGGCCGGCATCCGCAGCATGCCAAACGCACTGCGGCCAGCGGCGCAGCGCACGGCGGAAACACCGCCCGCCGGGTCAGGCCGGCACGTCGCTAGCCGCGAACAAAGGCTGCACATGTGCCGCGTCAACGTGCTGTGTCCACACAAAAACCGAAAAGTGGTGGCGCATCAGGCCTTCAGACTGTGACCCTTGAGCACAGAACCACAGGAAAGAGGGGCGGCCAAGCGACTACAACACGTGGCTATACACGTCACTACTACTATACCGTATATTAAGGTTACGAGTGGACTTTGAAAGGTATGTGCTAAGGTCTGATCAGGGTAGATCCAGAAAATAAAGTCAATAATTGCCAACCGCAAGGTGGAATCAGTATAATATCTTTGAGTAGGAGGATCTTTGGTGGTTAAGAGAGCCGGGCGCGCGAAATAAAGAACTCGGTCTTCGCAGATAGGTTGCCTGGAGGAAGCAGACGTGTGTGATGACAGCTTTAACGTAGGATTCGCGCTACGCAGTTTTCAGGTTGTACAAAGAGCAAACTTTGGCACGTTAACGGGAGAAGCTATAAAATGATTTCAAAATGGTTTTTATTAGATAATGTTCAGAGTTAGGATCTGTATGTCCAAGGTTTGGCGCAGTAAGCGTTTTGTAAATTTTTTTGTAAGAAAGATTCGTGCTAGAAAAATGTTAGAAATGGTAGTTTTTGTATAAGACTTAAATTTTAACAATATATTGAGATCAACACTGTGTTGAAATCTAACAGCCTGAATCATAATCCACATCCTTTGCTTGTATTCAATATGAAAATATAGTAGTAAAGTTACCCACCAAATGAAAGAACGTAAAGAAAATGAGGCCTGTATGCAATATATATGTGCAGTTCATCGTTTGAAATCGATTTTGGTGTAACTAAAGTTATCAGAGCAAAGTTATTTCAAATAACTAATTTTACGCCATTGCAGAACTGGCATTATTCAAGTCAAGATATAATTTCATTGAGTAAACATCACGACCAAAGTTAATTTTTCAGTACCATCTTAATGCCATTGCACAAACGGAGTTATTCTCTTAGCTTGATTGCTGAGTCAAATACATGTTCCATTAGTGGTAAAATGGAGGAGTGCACGAAACAAGTTCGCAGCCGCAGTCAGATGCAGGTTTGTTGAATAATTATTTTGGAACAATTTTATCTTTGATGCTTTCACTAATTAAAAAGGAAACAATTTTGGGTTAGATACTTTCACTTTTATAGATAATTTAGTACCCGATAATTTCAACTTACATAAATAAATTTGATCTGGACTCAAATGTCTTGTTTCACGGTGTTAATTTCGTAACTAATGCTCGTTCACACAAAAAAATTGTTTTCTACAACAATAATATCTGCAATGTTCGTGTCTTATACAAATTCCTCTGTCAGTTTTACAGTGCGAAGATTTGATGTGGTTTTGAATAACGTGCAAGTTATTAAATTCTCTGCTGCATTTGTTGGGTCATCTCTCTACAGTGTTCTAAAAACGCAGTACATTACATGCGTCCGGAAAGGGAACTTTACCTAAAACATATCATTCGTTTGTAAATGGACCAGTAGAATCAATCTGTCTTCATCTGTAAACTACTGCAGCATTTCAGTGAAGGCCTTCTACAACCGTGCATTCGATGTCACGGGTTCATTGCCGTTTATCCAATCTTCATCACAACATTCACGATTTGTTGAATATCGCTATTTCTATGACAGACATTAAGCAAACCTCCTGAGAGTTCGTCAACATTTCATTCACTGCACGAGTTCATCGCTGGACACAATCAATGTATGTGATCCCTTATTGTGAACATCATTCTATTTTTAACTGAAAGAACATGTCAAAACTTTGCATACATTCGCATAAGTAGCTTACGCCGATCAGCCAGAACATTATGACCACCTGGCTAATAGCCGATACGGATAACAGTGGCGACGCGTCGTGGCACGGAAGCAGTGAGGCCTTGGTAGGGCGCTGGAGGGAGTTGGCACCACATCTGCACACACGAGTCACCCAATTCCGGTAAATTCCGGGTAGGGGGGCGATGAGCTCTGACGCCACGTTCCATCACATCACAGATGTAGTTGATCGGGTTCAGATCTGGCGAGTTGAGGGGCCGGCACATCAATTGGATCTCGCCACTCTGTTCCTCCAACCACTGCATCACACTCATGGCCTTGTGACATGGCGCGTTATTTTGCTTGGTTGCGCTACGTGTTTGAGACACTCACCACAGCATTCCTCCAACACCCAACGAGTCGTGCAATTTCCGAAATGATCGTGCCGAGCCTTCGGGAAATCGCAGTCTGCCCACAGTCAAACTTAGATAAATCGCGTGCCTTCCCCATCATACACACGGGCAGCACGTTCGCTGATACTACATGCAACGAACGTGTGTCTGACTAGCAGTCATTCCTCGCCAGATAACGCTGTTATCGTCTGGACGGATTCATATCGATAGCAGGTCGGTGGCCTTACAAGGGAACGTCCCAATCGCACCCCCCTCAGATTTAGTTACAAGTTGGCACAGTGGATAGGCCTTGAAAAACTGAACACAGATCAATCGAGAAAACAGGAAGAAGTTGTGTGGAACTATGAAAAAAATAAGCAAAATATACAAACTGAGTAGTCCATGCGCAATGTAGGCAACATCACTGTTAAAGTGCGTTATGGGCGCCGTGGTCCCGTGGTTAGCGTGAGCAGCTGCGGAACGAAAGGTTCTTGGTTCAAGTCTTCCCTCGAGTAAAAAGTTTAATCTTTTATTTTCAGACAGTTATCAAAGTTCAGGCACTGACACATAATCAACTTCGCTCTACAAAATTCCAGGACATGTTCAGATTTGCTTGGACATGTGCAGGCTTTGACGGTCTACACACGGAAAAATTTGAAAACGTTAAAAACATATGTTTTGACAGAGCACAGGGAAAACTGTGCGACTGTGACACTGTTGCATTCATTTGTTGCAGTTTATGTGACAAATTCTTATGTTTAATCACTTTTTTGGGAGTGATTATCACATCCACAAGAAAACCTAAATCGGGCAAGGTAGAAGAATCTTTTTACCCATTCGCCAAGTGTACAAGTTAGGTGGGTCGACAACATATTCCTGTCATGTGACGCACATGCCGTCACCAGTGTCGCATATAATATATCAGACGTGTTTTCCTGTGGAGGAATCGGTTGACCTATGACCTCGCGATCAGATGTTTTCGGTTCCCATTGGAGAGGCACGTCCTTTCGTCTACTAATCGCACGGTTTTGCGGTGCGGTCGCAAAACAGACACCAAATTTATTACAGTGAACAGAGACGTCAATGAACGAACGGACGGATCATAACTTTGCGAAAATAAAAAAAGTAAAATTTTTACTCGAGGGAAGACTTCAACCAAGGATCTCTCGTTCCACAGCTGCTCACGTTAACCACGGGACCACGGCGCTCGTAACTCATGTTCTCCTTGATGTTGCATATGTTGCGCATGGACTACTCAGTTTGTATATTTTGCTTATTTTTTTCGTAGTTCCACACAACTTCTTCCTGTTTTCTCGATTGACCTGTGTTCAGTTTTTCAAGGCCTATCCACTGTGCCAACTTATAACTAAATCTGAGGGGGGTGCGATGGGGAGGTTCCCTTGTTAGTGTTCTGGCTGACTAATTTATCTAGTATATGAAATGCATGGAGAGAGATGATGTATCTTAGGTCTTTCTAGAAAGCATCTGAACAAAAAAGTCTATCAATAGTCAAATGTGTAACAGACTGCCATGAGAATGTATGGTTGATTTCAGCTCGTAAAATTCAGTGTATGAAATATAGGTAAGAGAGCCGAAGGATATCTCACTTCTATCTACAGTTATTGATTTTTATAACTGCTGTATGTTCTCGTAGGACGCAGCTATATCCGACACTGCGGATCGGGAATCCTTTAGTCATACACTACTGGCCATTAAAATTGCTACACCACGAAGATGACGTACTTCAGACGCGAAATTTAACCGAGAGGAAGAAGATGCTGCGATATGCAAATGATTAGGTTTTCATAGCATTCACACAAGGTTAGCGTCGATGGCGACACCTACAACGTGCTGGCATGAGGAAAGTTTCCAACCGATTTCTCATACACAAACAGCAGTTGATCGGCGTTGCCTGGTGAAACGTTGTTGTGATGCCTCGTGTAAAGAGGAGAAATGCGTACCATCACGTTTCCGACTTTGATAAAGGTCGGATTGTGGCCTATCGCGATTGCGGTTTATCGTATCGCGACATTGCTGCTCGCATTGGTACACGTTTCCGATTTTGATAAAGGTCGGATTGTAGCCTATCGCGATTGCGGTTTATCGTATCGCGACATTGCTGCTCGCGTTGGTCGAGATCCATTTACTGTTAGCAGAATATGGAATCGGTGGGTTTAGAAGCGTAATACGGAACGCCGTGCTGGATCCCAACGGCCTCGTATCACTAGCAGTCGAGACGACAGGCATCTTATCCGCATGGCTGTAACGGATAGTGCAGCCACGTCTCGATCCCTGAGTCAACAGATGGGGACGTTTGCAAGACAACAACCATCTGCACGGACAGTTCGATGACGTTTGCAGCAGCATGGACTATCAGCTCGGAGACCATGGCTGCGGTTGTTCTTGAAGCTGCATCACAGACAGGAGCACCTGCGATGGTGTACTCAACGACGAACCTGGCTGTACGAATGGCAAAACGTCATTTTTTCGGATGAATCCAGGTTCTGTTTACAGCATCATGATGGTCGCATCCGTGTTTGGCGACATCAAGGTGAACGCACATTGGAAGCGTGTATTCCTCATCCCCATTCCTCATCGCCACCCGGCGTGATGGTATGGGGTGCCACTGGTTACACGTCTCGGTCACCTCTTGTTCGCATTGACGGCACTTTGAACAGTGGACGTTACATTTCAGATGTGTTACGACCCTTGGCTCTACCATTCATTCGATCCCTGCGAAACCCTATATTTCAGCAGGATAATCCACGACCGCATGTTGCAGGTCCTGTACGGGCCTTTCTGGATACAGAAAATGTTCGAATGCTGCCCTGGCCAGCACATTCTCCAGGTCTCTCACCAACTGAAAACGCCTGGTCAATGGTGGCCGAGCAACTGGCACGTCAGAATACGTCAGTCACTACTCTTGATGAACTATGGTATCGTGTTCAAGCTGCATGGGCAGCTGTACCTGTACACGCCATCCAAGCTCTGTTTGACTCAATGCCCAGGCGTATCAATGCCGTTATTACGGCTAGAGGTGTTTGTTCTGGGTATTGAGTATTCACATGTCAGTTCTAGTATAATATATTAGTCCAATGAATACCTGTTTATTATCTGCATTTCTTCTTGGTGTAGCAATTTTAATGGCCAGTAGTGTAAAAATCGTCATATTTCATAAACGGTTCAAGATATCGAGACGAAGTATTCTACAAATGATAGCATGCAAAGAGACACGTATGACGTATGGTAACTCTTCAAAACCTTTTAATTCACTGAGATATGGAAGGAACGTGACCGCAGCTGTGTGAGTTCGACAGAATGGGATGCGTAAACATATTATTAGCTCTTAAAGGAAAACCTAGTAACTGCGTTTAAACACATCCTCAGCCCCTGGGGAGCGGCAGAGCACGTCGAGTTAATTTGTGTACAGCAATCAGAGGGTGAACTGCATGAGTGTGGTCTAACACTGCTCTCTTGGCACATGCAGTGAGAGGATACATCCTGGCTTACCTTTTCGCCTGCTTTATGCTGTCTTAATGATGTCGCTGATAAGCTGTTTTGTACATCCTTCAAGTTCGGGATCATTCGAATTACTAATTGTGGGCGATATAATTTTGTCAAAACTTAGTGGGTTCGTCATGTTCGAAGCTTCAAGGCCATAAATTTATTTTCATTTGGTTAATCATATTTTGCGTTCATTCCTGCATACGTGTACCATTTCCATCTCGTGTAATTTTCTGTATGATGATGCTGCGACGACTCAGAGACTTTCCTTAAAACAGTACATGTTTTCGCGGCAAGTTACGCGTACCAGAACCCTCTTCACACATTCGTATGCCGAGATTGCGGCGGCGGAGGTCATGGCGTGGAACAGTCATGGTCGATTTTGCCACTGTGGTCTCTCATGAAATATGCCGTTAACCGCCAGTCAGTAAACAAGATGCTTCACATAGAGTTGAAACGACTGCATTTGCATATTGAATTACTCACCGTCTGAGCTTTGGCACCTTTGCAGACTCACCTGCAAAAAAGAGAAAAAAAGAAAATCAAAACTTCTTGAGAACTTGTGAGCTCCAATGAATTAATTGGCATTCATACATTTAACATTCCATATCGTTTCCAAACACTTTGCAATTTAAATTGAATACCCTGATGCAATAACAATGTGTACACCCGTGCACAAATGAAGATGGATTTTGTAGCAGCTTTAAAACAGCGCAAAAAGTGAAGCCAATAGTTTGAAATAGCTTTGGCTTCAGAGTTTCAAGAATAAAATGTGTTAACATCATTTCTAAGAAATGCCGTGAAATTAAAGTGATAATATATGTATTTCCCTTAAAACTTAGATGAGTGTAGCTACAAAGAATAATCGAAAATCTACTATCCTCTCAGAAATTAATTACCCAGTAACTACCAAAATAATGCAAATTCATCAGTACACTCATGCACGGTGCTGAAACGTACATGGAATGTAAAATGGTAGGACAGCGTAAGTAACAAATGTTTCTCGTTTGTATATATCTTAATAATATTTGTATATTGTGACTCTTTGTAACGGAGATTTGAGATACCGTACATTATAGTAAAATCATGATTATTTGCTGATAGCATGCAATTATTTAAGCAGAATGAAAAAGAAATACGACACAAACATGGTGCAGTAAATATAATCATGACAACCAATAAGTAATATATGCGTTCCAGTATATTATTTAATGGTTCACGACAACAGTAAATTAACCAGAAAAATTGGGTTGTCCAGTATCAATTTCATATCAGTTCTGGAGCAGCCCTTTGTTTCGCATGACGTGTACGGAAATACTGGATCAGTTATTAGAGTCTGCTTCCCCAAGAAAAACAAAGTAAATATTTTCTTTGCATATACAGGGAAAAACGATTCTTGACATTGTCTTAGAGCATAGGGTACGTATTCCAAAGAAATATCATACACAAATAACTTACATGTAGCCTCAGGGGTCGGTCATTGCATTCATTTGAATTCAAATACTGAAACTGCTACAGCAGTATGATGTCTTGTTTGTAGCAACGTGACTTACAGCTTTGAAACTCAACATTCAATTATGTTTTCAAAATTGATTTTGTTTTAAAAACAACGAAGTCGTAAGAGACAACAACTTATTCGATTCTTCCATCAGTACTTTTTACTATTTCTATTATTTTTAACACTATTATTATTGTTATTATTCACTGTTTATCAAAATCGAGTATCAGCTCAAAAATTTTACAGATTTTAACTAAATTATTAACTGAGGAAATTGCTTCTATGTCTGTGAGCACTCGTTGCGAAGGGTGCGAGTATATACCTGTGCACGACTTCCTACCCGAAGATTTGACATGCGGCTGGCCCGCAGTTCGCCTTCTGCAGACACTCATCAGGAAGATAAAGTGCTGAACGGAGAATATGAAATACGGCGTCGAGCCTTTGTGTATAGAGCGAAGGGTGGACAGAGAGGGAAAAATCCATTAAACCCTTACAAAAGGCCTTGAGATTCAATTATGAATCCTCTCTTCTTCCTGAATTATTGCAGCAACTGACAGCCAGGGGCGAGCCCTCGCCCTGCGATCGGAAGACGGTGAATGGCGACCTTGAGGTCGCTAGTCTACACAAGACACTAGCAGAGGGGGGATCTGCAGTGGAGTTCACAAGCATTGCACTGGTGAGTGGCAAATTGTAAGCAACAAACTTTAAGGATTAAGTATGCGAGCTGCGGGAATGTAATTAAAGTTCATCACAGTTACTTTTATTTTCTCATGAATTCACCATTTCGGATCACACCAATTGATACTCGTTACTCTTCATAAAATTACTAAATAACTTAGCCCTGACATGTTCAATCCAAAACAGCCAACGAATTTGCATTATGATTTGAAAATAATAATACACTCATTCTATAAATGATAAACAGAGGGACACTTTCCAGAGCGTTGGTTGCTCTGACACAAACGAAACATTGTCTTGCGGATTTTTACTTTAGTGTTTTCGTGTGTGTCATTGTCAAGTAGTAACTGATTTATCAGAAGCATCAGACACGATGTGGCTTCCAAATTATGTCCTGTAGATGGTAACATCACCAGGCATGTGCAAAGGCTGCAACCTATCTAAAAGCAGTGGCTCTGGCTGGAAGTCATTGCTTACAGTCACGAGGAAAGTCTAGAATGAATGTCCGGCAAATGTTGATGTGGCTCATATCAGACGTAGCCGAAAGCGTCCCGCAGCAGGGTTAACTGGCAACCTATTCTGTACTGTGACAAACAGCAAAATACCACATGGGAGCTTCTTTTTGTAGCTGGCAACCTCAGGTTTTTGTCCTGTTGGCCGAAATACGTGTTAGCAACTCAAGTCGCTCACGTTTAACGCCCTCTTTTTCTCACACTAAAAATTAACATTTGGCAAAAATAGTTCCGTCAAAAAGTACTCGAGTAATGATCAGTTTGCTGTTATATTTCCAGAATCTAAAAATCTCTGTGTTGCATTGGTTTGCAATAGTTGTGGCGTCTAATTATTGCTCTGCCCGTCCACTATTCGCCGTTGTCGTTGGACTGCCGACTAATGAGAAGTGGCGGTCTCCTGGGGAGGTCCCTGAGGCGTCACTGTATAGTGAGATGCGTTCTTTCTTCGTTTTAGCTGATTCTTACATCGTTTCTTGGCAGAACAACATAATTATGAATGGAAAGCACAGTACTGATGTTCTACAGGATTAATTTATTTTGCTGACCGGTTTCCAGCTTACAAGACCATCATTAGACGTTAACTCACTATTGTCGTCAAAGAGGGTCCAATATTTTATCAATGTAGTTGGCAAATATTGTGCCTTCTTTGAATTCAATAGCTAGTTAAAGTATGATTATGGTGTCGCAAGCCGGAAACCGATTAACAGAATAATTTAATCATGTACAACATACTCAGTATTGTGCTTTTCATTCGTAACGTACACTGAGGCGACAAAACTCATGAGATATCTCCTAATATCGTGTCGGACTTCCTTACGCCCGGTGTAGTGCAGCGACACATCGTGCCATGAACTCAACAAGTCGTTGGAAGTCTCCTACAGATACCGAGCCATGCTGTCTCTATAGCCAGCATAAGTGGGAAAGTGTTGCCAGCGTTTGATTTCGTGCACAAACTGACCTCTCGACCATGTCCCATAGATTTTCGATGGGATTCACGTCGGGCGACATGGGAGGCCAAATCACTCGCTCTAAATGTCCAGAATGTTCTTCAAACCAGTCCCAAACAATTGTGGCCTAGTGATATGGAGCATTTTCCCCCCATAAAAACTCCATTGTTGCTTGGGAACATGAAGTCCACGAATGATTGCAAATGGACTCCAAGTAGCCTAACATAACCATTTCCAATCAATGATCGGTTCAGTTGGACGAGAGGACCAAGTCTATTCGACGTAAACACAGTCCACACCATTTTGGAGCCACCACCAGCTTGCACAGTACCTAGTTGACAACTTGGGTTCATGGCTTTGTCTGCGCCACATTCGAGCCCCGACATCATCTCTTACCAGCTGAAATCGTGACTCATCTGATGAGGCTACGGTTTTTCAGTCGTCTAGGGTACAACCGATATGGTCACGAGCTAGCAAAGGCCGCAGCGTCAGTAGTCTGCTGCCACAGCCCATAAGCCAGATTTCGCCGCGCTGCCCTTGTTCCATGTTGATTTCTGCGGTTATTTCACGCAGTATTTTGAAAATGGCTGCACTACAGCAACGGTTACAGAACAGCAGGAATAAAGGACAGCCATCCAACTGCAAAAAATGGTGTTTTTCAAATAGCCTTTACAACGGTTTCGACGGATCTAAACCCGTCTTCTTCAGAAGGACAGACAATTAGTAAAAACAATGACTTAGAGTAATAGACCAGGAGTCGGCATGTAGCTACTAACATGGTCTGTTATTGTGATTGTTCTTACTGAGGGGACAATCCCTTGATTCTCGGGGCCTTAATTTTTACTTTTGGACATACAGACCGTTGCCGATAAACGTCATGTGGAGAAAGATTTTACTGAGTCAATTACTAATGGGAAGTTTGTCTGTCCTACTGAAGCTGAATGGTTTAGATCCGTCGAAACTGTGGTCAAGGTTATTTGAAAACCCCCATTTTTTGCAACTGGTTGGCTGTCCTTATTCATCACGCAGCGCTGTTTGTCTGTTAGCACTGGCAACTCTACACAAACGCTGCTCTCGGTCGTTAAGTGAAGGCCGTGGGCCACTGTGTTGTTCGTGGTAAGAGGTAATGCCTAAAATTTGGTGTTCTCGGCACTCTCTTGACACAGTGGATCTCGGAATATTGAGTTCCGTAACGATTTCCGAAACGGACTATCCCATGCGTCTAGCTCCAACTACCATTTCGTGTTAATTGCCGTCGTGCGGCCATAAACTCGCCACAAACCTTGTCCCATGGATAACCGAGTACAGCCAACAGCTCCGGCAATGAGCGGTCCTCTTATACCGTTTGTACGTATGCTCATCTCTATCTCATAACTTTCGTCGACTCAGGGTACTTTCCTTGACTTCAGGCCTCCTTTTCGACAATATGGAGAAATATTTTGAAATAAAGATGGTAATGAGTCTGAATTAATGACAGATTCATTTCTGTATCTGAGTTAGGGTAAGGAGAGCTGTCCCAAAATTTGGATATGAAATCGGAGTTCCTTTCTAAGCTTTGTGTAATACTGTGTAATAGTGGGATGGCATACCCCTCCATCCTATTTCTGCTCTTGCTATCTGTAAACGATTGACACAATTGACACACTTAAGACATCATTTGAAGATGACATCTTTATTTTCCTATAATCACATTAGTAGAAAAACCTTGGTTATTTTTTATCTCACTTCACTAATCCTTTGTGTTTCCAATCGGCCAGGTTCTATTTTCAGGTTATTTCCGCATTCCGTGTTTCATTATTTCTCCTCTTGAATGTTCATCCTGGGAAGTCTCCATCCAGGGACTACTTTACCACTACTGCAAAATAAGTGGACCTCATGATAATATTTCCAGAAGCTGCGTGTTCTGTAGCTTTGATTGCCTGCCACATGCCGGTGCCACTGACCATGCTTCCACATCGCGGTCAAGACTCCC
Organism: Schistocerca nitens; assembly: GCF_023898315.1. Taxonomy (NCBI): domain Eukaryota; kingdom Metazoa; phylum Arthropoda; class Insecta; order Orthoptera; family Acrididae; genus Schistocerca; species Schistocerca nitens. The sequence goes on from NC_064615.1 coordinate 758,206,366, forward strand.
GCAAATCTCTGACCTCCAGTTTCCACAACACCGTTAACAAAATGAGGACAAGACGTTACAGCGCAAGTTGTAAAAGCGCATTCTTTTTATTCATAATCTAAGCAATTGCTCGGCCGAACACGGGACCTTTCGATGAAGAGTCAACAGTAACCGCTAAAATACAGTGCCATTTCATATTCTAAGCCTATATGTACTCAGAATATCAACGTAGAATGGAAATCGACGACAAGGTTGTCACATATAGAGCGCAAGCTCGAATTAGAGATAGCGAAAGAGATCAGCCACGCCCTTTCAAACGAATCTTCTTGGTATTTATCTTAAAAATCTAACTATGGATGCCTAGACGGGGAGATGAACTGCTGTCCTCCACAGTGTGAGTCCAATGAGTTTTAACTGCACCATTCGCTAGATCAGCTGTAGATTTCCTGTTAAGTTTGCCAACGTATCATGAGAAAATGTTGATAAGAGTTGGAAGCTGGCCTTGGAAAGAAGTGCGAGCGGCAGGCCGAGGGAATAAGAGGTGCGTTTCGATAACGCAGCTTCGATGCATGGCGTGATACGGTGGATTGTGGGAAGGGTGGAGGCTGGCTATGGCTGGCAGGACGGACAAATGTCTACTCGCAAATGTGGATCTCGCAGGGATGCTGGTTACATTGACGTGATATAGGGAGATGGATTGTTATGAGGCCACTTTGGTGGGGATACGACTGCACCTCTGCACTGGAAAGGATGAAGGAAATACGGTCTTCACTTGGATTTGGTCTTCACTTTTACGGGAAATATGCAAAATTTTTTACAAAATTATCGTAACTGTATTCTAATATTTTCTAGAATCCTGCAATTAACAGACGTTAATTTTGCACATCTAGTCCTGCCACGGTTTTTTTTTTCCTGTTTTCCCGCACACACCTATCTGTGGCGACGCCGCTGCAGAGGGTCCGATCCCGGGCGCAGCTTCCGCCACTTTTATAGCTCCCGCTCGACGTTGGAATTCCACAGCGCATTATTAAGCACGAAATACGGGCGGCAGCCGTGCGGCGCAGCACGCGGTCGATGCTGAAACATTTTCGCCGCTCACGCCGCCCGCAAAAGTTAATATTCCTTTCAGGCGCTCTCCTTTGATTCCGGCGCCGCGGGCGGGCAGCGCGCCGAATTCTTGCGCAGCCTCGCCAGACCATTCTCGTCGCCTATTCTAGTTTTCCGATTCACATTTTACTCGGCCGCAAAGTGTACTTTAGCAAAGTATCCACAGAGAAGAGTCGGAGCTGTATCGCTCTCCGTTTCAACTCCACCCGCCTCCCGCCACAGTCTTCTCCATACTACCAGTCCTCCTACAACCACCCGCCCCTTGTCTCCCCCCCCCCCCATTCTCCCACTCTTCCTCCCTCCCTCCCTGCCAATGTTCAACGAAATAGTGACAAATTCTTATGGTCCTCAACGGGCAATAACGATTTACATCCCATATAACATTTCATGCATGATAATGGTGGTTGACTATCGCTGCTATCAGTTCCAGAAACTGAAGAATTTCTTAGCGAGCCACATTTTTACGTTTTATTTTGTCAGTTCAAGTTTCTCGAGATTGTACGCATCTACAGATTGGGCAATGAAACTTGCATACTTGTGAAACAAACAGCGACGTCAACGCCACTTCATTCCATTTGTAAATGTCGAAAATAACCGTGTTGTTTAGAAATATAAAATGACGGAAATAGAGAATAATGAAGACAATCTCTAAAAAGGACTGAAATTTCTGCTCTGTGGAACGTGGCGAATTACAGAACCGTGAAATTTGAGAACAGTAAACATCTGAGAATTAGAGTAAAATCAGGAAGATGACCAGTGGACAAGTTAAAGCGTTATAGTACTGAGACGACAACAGCTAGCACAGCAATGGTTTAGTTGATAAGTTGCACCTCGTCCTTAAAGGTTTCGACGCTAGTGGCAGTGAACATAGAGATAACGAATGGGAAAATGTGTTCTGATAACAGGATGCGCAGAGAGGTCAATCGCGGCGGTCTACCGTCCAACTTTACGTAACTCTATATACAGGGTGACTCTTACTAACGTTTGAAAACCTTCGAGGCAATGTAGATGGCGCTGAGGCAAGTAATTCAATATAAGACACATTGGGTTGCAAATGTCGCGAAGTACCCCCAAAATGGAGAAAAGTTGAATATGTGGCGTCACCAGATACTTACCCATTTTGGGGTATTTTCCGACATTTGTGACCCCAGGTGTGTTATAATGCATTACTTGTCTCAGGATCATCTGCATCGCTTCGATGGTTTTTAAACTTTAGTAAGAAACACTGTGTATACATCAATAAGATGACGACGACTAGAGATCCTTTCTTTCAACGTAGATGCGCACCATGCACGATCTCTTACGGGAATCAGGAACTGCGAGTAAGCGGTTCACGGATAAGTGACACTACATCGGCAGTGTGTAACAGGCTGGGAATTTGGGTCCGATGGAAACCGTGCTCGGATGGTTGATGTGATTAAGGCGACCGTTCACATTAAGTGGCAAATCCAGATTCGAGTCCCGGTCAGCCACAAATTTTCGCCTGTTACCATTGATTCACTTCAGTACCCGAATGTGGCTAACGTCATTTTAAAAAAAAATTATATAAATCGACGATGGCATACTTTGGCGCTGTAGTACGAAGCGCATGGTGTGATCGACCTGTGCCAACAGATATTTCCGAAAAGAGAACATATCCATTCACAAAGCTGCTTGTCTTTTATTAAGTTTATTTTTAATACTGCATTCAATAATTTAATCTGTTGGGAATATGTAACATCGAACACCCCGTAAAAAGACTGTGCCGTTTCATAAGGTGACATTCACTTCTGGGAAAAATGAAACTTAGCGTTGTAATTGAATAAAACATTCTGAATATGGGCAACAGTTTAAAATTTGCTAGGGGGAAATAAATTAATATTAAAAGAGTGCATGGTTGTTGTGTTTCTGCAATTATTTTTTTATTTGTCAATTTTCTTCCATTTTACTATAATAAAACATTTCGAAAGTGTTGGCAAAACGTCAGAAAAACTTACAGTCGTTGGGAGAACAACGCGAGAAGACAGCCAGCAGGAAGGGTATCAAGAAGCGCAATGAGAGTTTTAAGCTGTTGTCTTCATCAGACAGTAATCGTAATAGTTATGAGCCAATTTCAGTGAAGAATCGAACAAAGAATATTAGGAGTATAGCGGCTAAACAGAATAGTTTTCATAATTAATTCTGAACAAAGCTAAATGACTCGCAGTCATACAGTTTAAGAAGTATAGTTTTAATTTAGTAACACTAGCGAAGACAGAAAGTAGCTAAGTTTCCTATTTAGAATCGTTCTCGCATCCTCCTTATATTGGCCGTATGGAAATGGCTGTGTTACACTCGGAAGAAAACCCGAACACCTGGGACGAGTGGTGTACGACTCGCAGATTCACTGCTTGACTACAGATCCAAAGGTCTGGCGTTCGCTCCCAAGTCAGCCCTAAGCCCTTTCTCATTCACTCAGAACTGCTTTCACATTTGGTAATTTTTGTCAGTGGAAAAGCTGCACATCCACGAGTAACTGGTTAGGTAAGCCGGAGGAAGCCAACGGGATACCACCACCACTATGGCCGCGGATAGTAATGCACTGTAGTGTTCCAACGAATCTTGACATTGCAGATGGTTTATTACCTCACATGTGGATTTTTATGAAGAAGCACACGCGCCAGTGCTTAGTCACACTCATTTCATTTAAATAGGAATAAGTATTTTAAATTTATAAGCCTTGTGTAAACGTGTGATGAAAATCGTTCACCAATTCAGTGAATATGTTTCAATTTCGAACAAGTACAAGACAGTCCTTTAATCATAGTACTTATTTCTTATTTCTCTACTCTTGTCAGCGTTCGTGCTTTCCACATACCGTAGATGTAGCGTAAAATACTGGGAACGGGTTCCAGTCCCGCTTCAACCATATGTGGGTTTTAAACAGGCTTTTTATGTGTGTCTCCCCTAAATATACTACAATGTAATTTGTAGGACGCAGCCAAACCGTATTTGGTTTGTACTACATGTGCTGTGGTCTCCACATAAAAAACTCTACACTTCGTCCGAACAGGCGTCGAAAAGCCCAACGGTACTGACCGACCGCCGTGTCATCCTCCACCGATAGGCATCATTGAATGCGGTTATGGAGGGGCATATGGTCGGGACACCGGTCCCCAGGGCCGTTGTCAAGTTTTCCTCACCAGAGGCGCTACTTCTCATTCAAATAACTCCTCAATTGGCGTCACAAGAGCTGGGTGCAGCCCTCTCGCCAACAGCGCTCGGCAGACCCGGACGGTCACCCATCTAAGTGTTAGACAAGCCCGACAGCGCTTAAGAACTTCGGTGAACTGACTATAACCGGTGTTTCCACTGCGGCAAGGCCGTTTACGTGGTCATCAAACTCGATATAATAATTCGTAGAGTGTTCTGAAACCGTACATCAGTTCTTGCAGACTAGCTGAGAACCAGAGATTAAATTAAAGGTGAATTAAAATGTTTTCTGACATAACAGTTAAACAATGTCTCACCTGGGACAACAATCTCAGATCAAGTCCAGCAAAGGATGTACACTGCTAATCCTTTCTTTTTCATGTCGGTTTCCCTTACCTATGATTGTAACAGGAGAAGGAAAACGGAAACATAGCTATGCAGTTGGGCGCGCGGGATTAGCCGAGCGGTCTCGGGCGCTGCAGTCATGGACTGTGCGGCTGGTCCCGGCGGAGGTTCGAGTCCTCCCTCAGGCATGGGTGTGTGTGTTTGTCCTTAATATAATTTAGGTTAAGTAGTGTGTAAGCTTAGGGACTAATGACCTTAGCAGTTAAGTCCCATCAGACTTCACACACATTTTTTTGCTTCGAAGTTGACTGAAATAGCAAGAGACGTTTATGCAAAACACAATGAAACAAAAATGCGTCTTATATATATAAATATCGGAGAAAACGGTAACAGAAAGTTTAGCATATTATCAACGGAAAAGCCCCTTATTTACACTACGATTCAATAAGTTTACTGCCAGACATAATCACTTATACCTGTTCGCAGGTAGTCATCGGTGATAGCCAGATACAAGGCGTCACCTGCTAAGACCATCCAAGACAGTAATTTCGGACACTCCCCAAAAGACATGGCAATTACAGATCAAAGGACACACCTTGCACATTGCATTACTACGACACAAATTGTATCATGAACTTCTTTTTTCAGTGCCTTTGCCGAAGAAATTTGCTGCCTGTGATAGTAATAATTTCATGGGGAACTGTTCATAAAATGTCTGCGAACTGGAGTGTAAGTACAAAGATCATGGAACATTCGTGTTTTCTAATCGACGACCAGACAACTATCTTGCCCTTACAGGGTGCATATAATAAGACTTTCGCTGCTTGAGAGGGCCACCATGAAAAATTAATGATCGTATAACAATGAAACTTGGTGGAAACATTTGTAACGACATATCGGAATAGAAATAACGAATAAAAAATTGAAAGAAACACATTTTAATAACCATATGGGGGGGGGGGGGTTGGTAAATATTTGTTAACTGTGTACGATGTTCACGTACCAGATTACAAACGTTGGTAAATGTGACGACTATATGCATCCACGACAGCCCGGAAATACCGTTTCACGATTATTGGCACCACTCTTAGAGTGTTGGACCATGGAACGTTTAACTGTCGTGACACAGCTCGTGCACTGCTTGAAGATCGCACAATCCTTCCAGCATTCTCAACCATGGCAACGCAACTTCTTCAACAATCTGTGGCGCAACTGGCCGTCAGCCTCTCCCAGGGGCAATTCCCAAATCGTGAATTAATTCAAACTACCGAATCATGTTCTTAAAACCCGGTGCGGCAAGAGGACTTCTCCGTATTCCTTTAGTGCCTAAGTACTAGCGAAGAGCGCAGCACTATTGCTGTTGTTTCAATAAAACAGCTTTACGAGCTCTGCTCATCTCGTCCAGGCCAATGTTGACTGTCTGCAGCGGTAATACGGACTTACGCTTGTGTTTCAACCCTACGTCGCCGTATCATGAAACTGGAAATTTGTGTTAAGTTCGTATGGGACCAAACTGCTGAGGTCTTCAGTCCCTAGGCTTACACACTACTTAATCTAGCTTAAACTAACTTACGCTAAGGACAACACACCTGCGCGAGGGAGGACTCGAACCTCCGACGGGGGGAGCCGCGCGAACCGTGGCAAGGCCCCATAGACCTCGCGATCGCCGTACCAGTACCGCCGCCCAACGGTAAGTCATGACACTAACACTACAAACAACGCAAATCCTGCAGCGCACAATCTGAACATCATTCCTATAATGTTAGATATCCATACTGTAAACAGTTTTTCATCTACACTACCTCAGCGAAAGTTTAATTATAAACACCCTGTATTTTAACAATAATACATAAAAAACATTTTCTTCCCGATTACTTATTGATCATTTTCTCTTGATTATATAAATAATGTATTTGACCAGCAAGGAAACTAGTTTCCCACAATTCTAACTTTAAACAACCTCCTGTACTTATTTTTCTGTTTGCTTTCCTACCTGCTATGAATGCCCATTTGTTAGTAATTATTCTGTTTCCATTTTTTTTATTTTTATTTTTATTTTTATTTTTTTTGCTCAGATAGCTCATAAATATTGTTTTATTTACTGTTCTTCATGTTGAATCTTACATGTGATTGCGCAGCATAAAATCAAGAGTAAATTTATTGACAGGTTATCTTTCGATTTCTTTTTGAAGAATAAGTTCTACTGCATCGACGCTATCACTACATTCGAAAGCAAAAAGATCAAATTATCTCAGTAATTCTGAATGTGCAAGTAAATAAAATTATCTTGACAATTAACAGCCGTATGTATAAGATGTAACTGGAATAGTCCCATAAGTAAACAAAATCAATAGACATTCCACTGTAAAAGATGTAAATTGCTAAGCGTCGCTGTCAATGCCAGCAAAACTCTGTATATAGAAATTCAAAGGCAATGGTATTACTCAACGTGTTATATGTGCATGAATATCTGGCTCAGATGTAAGCTGCTGACAACGGTAGCAGTCCTCAAGTATTTAAACACACTATTTTAGCGTACTAATTGAAACAGAACAACAGGAGCAAATGAAAAGAGGAATATCTGTCACAGTAACATATCTATGATTTGTGAAAGAACAGGTATCTGTGCAACAGTGCATAGATCACAACACTTCCCAAAAAGAATGACAGGCATCGTAACTTTTGTACAATAAAAAGTTGTGGAAAATTATTTCACATTTACACACCCGTTGCTGCGAAGCAAGTCAGATTTTCAAATCGTTAATACCAAGTTGGTTCAGTTGTTTTATGTCCCTCCAGATTTCATCGGCTGCCGCCTATGTCGTCGGTTTTCCAATGCTCGCAGAGAGTTTTGGTGGCTACTGGCCACGAGGGGCGTCCAGCGGATAATAAAGGATTGTCCTGCGAGATCATATCGGCGGCTCTCGAATTCTCGCAGCTCCAGTCGCCATTACTTTTCCCTTCAGCAACCTTCTCTCTGCAGCTCTTTTATAACCGATTAATTGCAATTTATAGTTTAACGAGAACGAGCCTACTTAACTCGACCGAGAAAAACGAGAAAGATTCAGTTTATCTTACATATTTACCATCAGACTATGACGGTGACAAATTACTGAGTCTCTCATTAGTTTTATCGGGTACTAAATATTCACGGAGTTGGTGCATATAGCATCACCATTTGATATCATGTCCACACAAACACTTATGTCTGGTATACTTAAAAGTTACTTTGGATGGTTTCCATTAACTGCTTAGTAGGATAGTAATGTACTTTCTGGATCTATGAGCAAAACGCATACAGCTGGAATTACGCGATAAGCAGGAACGTCTAGTAAACATGGACTCTAAAATCTATACCTCAAGAGTTATGGGCGGTACTTCATGTTCGATACTGTGAAACAAATCTCTTCTACTGCAGGCTCCCTGTTTTCCTTATTTATAGGGAGAGGTAGTGTTGTGTCGATTCCCTAAGGTCTCGACACAATGAGTGGCTAGGTGCACGCGAAACTAACGCAGACGGGCGTAAATTCTGAAACAGGAGACTGGATGAAAAACTATAAAGAAAAGAAGAGAGATTGTCATCTACTTAACTTTTAATGATGTTCTTCTTGTTGAACTACATCTCTTGCATAGTAGTAAGCAATTAGCAATGATACACATGGCGCCTTGCTAGGTAGTAGCGATGAACTAGCTGAAGGCTATTTAATCTGTCTCTCGGCAAATGAGAGGAATACTTGGTAGGTCTAGTCGCAAGCTATGTCGTCCGTACAACTGGGGCGAGGTCATGTCCGTGTCTTGTGACCTGCCATGTGGTGGCGCTAGGATTGCGATTACACAGTGGCGACACGCGGGTCCGACATGTACTACAGGACCGCGGCCGATTTAAGTTACCACCTAGCAAGTGTGGTGTCTAGCGGTGACACCACAGGTAGTACGGATCAAACTGCCTAGTAATCATGGGGTCTACAAGCATACTTTAACAGATATGCGGACTTGTTCAGTAGAAGATAGGTGTTACCCAGTAGTGAAGGTAACAAGTGCCCGTAGCTCCTCAGGTACACATTTTAGAGCCCATTTTTATTAAACTTCTTCCCTTCTGTTATTGTGTACTTTCAGCTGCATGAGTTTACGCCATTATGTTACACCCATAATACCTCTGGAATAACATTAAAATGATGTGTAAAAGTGATTCGAGGTAAAACTGAATACACATACATACCTCTGGCGTAATATTAAAATGATGCGTAAAAATGGAGGCACATTCAAAGATATGCATTATTTACATAAAATGGCGCGCAAGCAAGGGCGCAAGCACTATCTCTCTCTCTCTCTCTCCCTCCCTCCCTCCCTCCCTCCCTCCCTCTCTCTCTTCTCTGACCCCTCTATATAGATGTTGAGGAAGATGCGTGCAATGAAGTTTTGTGAGCTCCTCTCGGGTGCGTTGCCTTCTGTGAGGTCTTGCTTGTCATGAAGGAGGAAAAGTTCGTTTATATTTTTGTTCCGACGAACACGCGTAAGTCGTTTCTTTAATTTCCTGATGGTAGCATAATACACTGCGGCGTTGATTGTTTCATCATGATGGAAGACCTCAAACAGAATATGGCATTCAGAGACCCAGAAGACCGTCGCCATGACTTTATAGGCTGATAAATTAGTTTTAAACTTTATCTTCGGAGGAGAGGTGGTGTGTCGCTCCTCCATGGATTGCCGTTTTCGTTCCCGGTTCGAAGTAGTGAACCCACGTTTAATCACCTGTGACTATGTACGACAAAAAATTATCAAGATCAGCCTCGAAAGGTAAAAGCAATTCCGCACAGATGGTCCATCGTTGCTCTTTATGGTCTCCTGTTATACGGCGGGGAACCCAGCGGACGCACACCTTTGAGTACCCCAACTGGTGGACGAGTGTGTCAGCACTACCAACAGAGACGTCCACTTCAGCAGCGGAGTGTTTGATTGTGATACGTCGATCACCTCAAACGAGAGTGCCCGCCCGTTCCAGCATTGCAGGAGTCACAGCTGCATGTGGCTGGCCGGCAAGGGGGAGACCGGAGAGGTTCGTGAGACTCTGTTGCGATAGTGACAGACGCCTCGCCCAACGACTCACCGTGCTTCTTTTCATTGCCAGCTCTCCGTAGCGTTCTGCAAGCTCCTATGAATATTTCCGATGCTCTGGTGTTCCGCCAAAAGAAACTCAATGATAGCTGTCTGCTTGGAACAGACCTCCGTTACAGAAGCCATTTTGAAGGCTCCCTATAACGGCTCCGCGTTTCGGAATTGCAGGAAACTATAGGGGCTGCGGCGGGGAAACCTCCGCGATTTCTCACAACAAATAAACCATTTTTGACTGAAATTGGCTGAGAAATAAAATGTGTTGCACTACTTATTGGATGCCCTTTATACTCCATCATAAAAAACTCAAGCCATGTAATTACAGCTAGTGTGAACGTAACAATGATCGTGTATTTTTAATCAGTATAGCTGATAGACATCTGCACTTGTCTGGAAGGAAATGTGATTTTCGTTTTTAATACAAAGCGTGTGCTTATTCCTACGTCTCCAGTGGGAACCTTTGAGTGCTTCGGCAATTTTCTCACTACAATTCCGCCAGCTCGCGTAGTTAATAATAGTTCAAGTAGGAAGCATAACAGACGAAAGCTTCGTCCTCTGGAATTCTTATGGATGTCGAATTTTGTGTGCGTCTATGTAATACAAATAAATACTGAGGTTTCAGAAATGGCTTGATTCAGTTCACCGCGATTATTTTTAAAAGGGATTTCATGTGCTCTGTATATAATACAAATAAATATTTAGCTTTTAAAACTAATTTGGTCTGTTTCGCCATGAATATATTTAAAATTTAAGACGGAACACATACTCTACTTGAGGCTGGAGGCTGTAGTTAGCTTACAAGCGGTAGCTGAGTGCGAAAACACCGCAATAACTGTAGCACATAAATGCGAGGTCCACTTATGTGTTTCCCGTTGCATGGGAAACATGAGGCAAGATGCAGACCGGCCTATCGCAACACGGTTCGGGGGAAAGTGGAGATTCTGGGAATGTGTAGGCATAAGAATTCACACACGAGGTAAGAAATTCCTGTTGGGTTGGGACTACTCAGAAGCACACAATTCCGAACTTTTCGGACGAAATGTATATGAATACCAAGAACCCACCTCCTTCGTTATTTGATGACATTAGTGAATGTTATTCAACTCGAGATTACAAGATTGTACATGCACAGAAATTCACACACAAGGTGAGAATTTCCTGCTGACTCACCAGGAAGGTTGGGACTATTCAGAAGTATTCGTAACTTTTCGGACTAAATTTATAAGAATACCAACAACGCGCCTCTATCGCTGTTTGATGACGCCAAGCAATAGTACTCAGTCGTCACAGACTGAAATTTGAAAAAAACTGGAAACTTTGAAAATTTACAATTCCATGTGGGCGTTAAAAGAAACCATAGAATTGCGTTAACGTTTCTATAAATCAAGGATTTTATGCAGGCATACAGAGAAAATTGCAAAAAGTTAGTGTAGACAGAAAACATGCGTAAATGTTGATCCAAGCAATGATGATTTTTGCTCCAAATGGTCAGATATACCGGGTTTGTACCCAGAAAATAACAATGCGAATCATATGTCACATTACTGTCAATTTTTACATGTATGAAAAGTCGCAAATAATTCGTTTCATGTGGAATTATCTGAGAAAAGCAATTTAAATTTATCTATTAATGTGTACAGTATTCTATACTCTGAGCACGAGTGGATGGTTATAGGAGGGACAGAAGAGGAACATGAAGGAAAAAAGGTTCAAGTTTTCTATTGCACGTTTCGAAACGTCACGAACGCGCATTTGAATCTTATAATGTTGCCTGTCGAAAACACAAAAATCTACCATTTCTGCTACATTAACTATCTTTTGGGTCTTGTAGTTAGTGGTATCACGAATCCCGAGCATTACGTGTACAATTTTACATTACTTTTGTTCTAAAGAGAAATTACTTGTGCATTTAGTTGACTATTTTTAACGAGCGAGAAATATAATGCACCATGCAGAGAAATAGTTCATTAATTTCGATTCGCATTGCAAAAATTAAATCTTCCATTCGTCACATATCGAATGCTTGTTACAACCAGAATTTAGTAATGAAATTCATGCACACAAACCATGTAGAATTGCTTTCTACGTGCTCTACAATTAACAGCGAGGAATATTCAGATTTTCAGCTGTACCGAGGTACAGATTGCATGGAATGGTTTAGCAAACAGCTGTATCTGATTACTGAGCGAATAAAAAGTTACCTGTTCCAAAATAAGCAGATAATTATTAGGGCCAAAGAGAAAGAGGTGTTTTAAACTGCAGGAACGCCTAAAACAAACAGATGCAAAAATCAGAGATCATTGCCATTTCACATACAGATTTAGTAGTGCTGCGCATGATGGTTGCAATCTTAATTATAGATCCATTTTTGCGGTGCCTATTGTGTTTCACTATCTAACGAATTAGAATGCGCACTTTATAATCATGGACATCTGTGAGCACCAAAATAAATCCAGGCAATAGTTCTCTGATTAAGGCGAAGATGAAAAAATACAAACCATTCACTAGATTCAACGCAGCGGGCTATTATAGCGACATAAAATTAAGTTTTATAGATTCTTTTAATTTTCTGGAATGCTCTTTGGATAAATGTGCCTCATATTTAAAGCTCAAGGAGTTAAAAACAGATAGAGAGTGAGCAGTTTAATTTAGTAGGTAAGAAAGATATCTTACACTACAAGCATGTAACTCAGGAAATCTTTCTTACTGGAAGAAAAGTTCCCGTCAATTGAGGCATTCAAAAGCTTGCTGATGGTGAAATAGGAACCAAAGAAATTATTTACCAAAAAGTATGCAAAGTCTGAAGTTCATCTGACTGCAAGACCTTAGAAGGTTACTCTCACTTATATTCAAAAAGCAGAGTCGTACTTCAGGCCAATGTGTTCGAAAACTTCTGCATATTCCATCTTAAAACTTACGAGCTACATCCAGCCTATTGTGTGACCTCACCTGCCTTAGCATGTCACGCGTTGCCGGAAACCACTAAAGTAAAACAGCAACTTATCTTCGATGGTGAGCTGTTATAGGTTATTGAGTGTGACGTAAGAGGTAGTATTGTTCACTACTCACATAGAGATATTGTTGCAAACAACTGATAAATAAAATGGCTGTAACAAAAATAAGAATAAGTCTTATATTGTACCTAAATGTTAATAATTGGTTCAGCTGAGCCATAATACATATCATGTGTGTGTGTGTGTGTGTGTGTGTGTGTGTGTGTGTGTGTGTGTGTGTGTGTGTGTGTGTGTGTGCACCACTTTATGGAAAATACCTTTGACTTTAATGTAAATAAAGCAACTTACCATGTTTATGCATCATTTTAGTAATGGGCCAGAGGTAAATGCATATCCACAGTTACCTTTTACTTTCAAGAAATAATGCATATCCGACTTACAAGTGGTGGTCACATAATTTTCGTTGCTTATCTGGTGTCACTTTTACGTCCCATCTTAACACTACCCTCTGTTTGGTTGGAGGGGAAGGAGGACGGGGTATGAAGCACAATTGGGCTACCTAAATTTTGTAATTTATTTATAGAAATTACATTCTGACTGACTGCATTATTTTAATAGTTCGCTTTGAATGGCTGGAGAGGGGGAGAGGTCAAGGAAGGAAGCACAAGTGAGCTAGTTCCACCATTTTGGACTTTGGCTGGAGATGAGGGAGGGGATTCCCACTAACACAATTAGGCTACTTCCACAATCTTGGATTCTGGATTTTTATTGGTTGTTTCATTTTAATACTAGGCTGTTATTGGTTGGAGAGAGGGGAGGGGAGGAGGAAAGGGTTGTGGCTTAATGATATCACTGACAAGGATGATGACTTCACTGTATATATATTTGGTTTGTGGATACTAACACTATATATATATATATATATATATATATATATATATATATAGCAGAGCGGTGAACATTGATAACGTAATCTACATTCTGAATGAAATTATCAGTTAATGAAGAACTGAACCGAAAAAAATAGATCATGGCCTACAATGTGAAATCTTGCTTCTGTATTTATCTCAAAAACTTGTTTATAGATTGCATATGTCTTAGATGCCGTAAAGATGAATAGAATCAGGTAGTTCCCTTACACTGCTGATTGACATGTAAAGAAATTGACAATGTCGTTTTACGATTTGTATGCTAAAACAGGTACAGTACAATCATGTCTTCGCTTTATTGCAAGGAACATAATTTCTGGATAATTTACATAAGTATTTTAAACAGAACGATTAGCTATCGACTATAAAGTAACTTTTACGTTTTTATAGGTATTTCAATGTAAGTACATGGAAACTTGAATGCTCCAACTGCCTCATAATTTTTCAAAATCTTCATGAAAGACATTATATTCGTCCAACTGCCACTTTGATCAATATATTAAATTTACAAGTATGCCACACAAGTTTCATACTTCCCTCCTTCCTACAGACTTAAAAGTATAAGAAATTGGCTAAACCACGCAAAAAATCTGTTGGTGTTGTCAGAATTTTGGTACGCCGATAGAGCGATGCTTAGTGCTCAGTATGAAAGATATAGTCGAAACTAATGTCCCTAAGATTAATACAGCTGATGCTACTGAGGTATATTTCCGTCTACACATCTTTAGAATAATACGTCTAATAATTCCAAATCAGAATGTGATGAGGCCGTGAGGTTCACCACACAGCCGGAAGTTAGGTCACTACATATTTTGAGAGGACTGGAGGAAGCCATTCAGTACTACAATTAGGTACATGCTACAATTGCTACAGTGCTACATGTATGACTATGCCACACAATTAGCCGGGCGCTGTTTGGAAAGGAGAAGGAAATCTAATTCAAGTAGTACTGCTATTTGTTTTAGAGTAAATCATAAACGAAGGGCTAGTGTCAACTTACTTAAAAAACTAAAATGATAAGCTACTTTAATGAGAATTAGCAGCTCTACGGCTGACAGTCGACATTATCGGCTAGAACAGGGCGTAATAACAATAAACTGACCGTCCAATAATATCTTAAACAGAAACTGAAACACCTATCCGTCGGTCTTAAACCGTCCTCCGAGCCAGACCGCTTTGTATGATATTTTCTTATATCTTTACTTTTTTATATCCACGGAAGGTGGTGGACAATAGGACTGAAGTCTAACACCGCAAGTTTTGCAAGATGTAAGAGTAATCAGTTTCAAGCACCATATGTTGCAATGTTAGCTACTGTGGCACCTGTCAGACAGCCTAGTGCACTATTCATAAAATCATACTGCTCCTTGTTTTTGTTTTCTGAACCACAAAGTACGTAGTAGGGGTCGAAAGACAGTCGTTAAGAAAGTACACTGAAAAGCGGAAACGTTGCGACCACTGGTGGCCGAGCGGTTCTGGCGCTACAGTCTGGAACCGCGCGACCGCTACAGTCGCAGGTTCAAATCCTGCCTCGGGCATGGATGTGTGTGTTGTCCTTAGGTTAGTTAGGTTTAAGTAGTTCTAAGTTCTAGGGGACTTATGACCTCAGCAGTTGAGTCCCATAGTGCTCAGAGCCATTTGAACCATTTTTTCGTTGCGACCACCCGCTTAACGTGTTGGTCCAGCCTTCGAAAGCAGCACTGCAGCACTTCTGCGTGCTATGGGTTCGACAAGTCCCTCGCAGTTTTCCAGTGGTACGTGGCACCAGACGAGAACGCTCACCTCACACACTTTACGTAAATTACTGTCCAGTGGTTTGCGGGTTCGGAATGTGATAGATCGGATTCAGATCAAGCGAATGTGGTAGCCGAGACATCAACATGATTTCATTGTCATGCTCCTCAAACCTCTACAGCACCATTGTGGCCGTTTGACACGAACAGTTATCGTGCAGGAACATGCCACTGTCGTAGGGAAAGACATCAACCATGAAGCGATGCAATGGTCCACTATGATGTTCACGTAGTCCTCGGCTGTCACGATGCCTTCAATTACTACCTTTGCTCCCTCGGAAGTCCGCGTGAATAGCCTCCACAGTATAGTACTGCCCCCACCGGCCGGCCCCAGTGGCACGGTGCGTGTTTCGAGCAGTCGTTCGTGTGGTTGACGGCGTATCTAGACAAGACCACCGACCTGGTGTAACAAGAAACGTGATTCATCTGAACACACGACACGTTTCCACTGATGCCGTGGCCATCGCAATCGAAACTGAAACTGTCGTTGGTTCAACATACGAGCATGTAGGTGTCGTCTGCTGCGGAGCTTCACGTTCAACGATGTGCACTGACCGGTGTTCTTCGAAATACGTGTGCCGGAACCAGCACTGCACTGTGTCATCAGATCTTCCATAGATCACTCTGCCTCTATGGTGATTTACAGAGGGGGAAGCCTGTAATGAGGTTTAGACGTCCAGCTTGGCGCCTACTAGAAGTTTCGCCGTCCTACAACCACGTTCCACAGATGCTTCCGGCAGCAGAAAGCTGGTGGTTTTCGTGCGCCGAGCTAGAGCCAGATGGCGTTTCACTGTTTTTCATCAGGTTCAGATCAGACAGAATTTTGTGCCAACACATCAATGTGAGTTGACAATCATTTTCTCCAAACCACTCTGGCGCAGTTCCTACCATTTTTTTCTTACTGGAAGATAGCAACTTCGATGTATTTATTGCTGTCAGAAGAAACTGAATTAGATAGTTCCTGTGAAATAATATGGGTACATCGTTTTACCGAACTCTGACTCAGAAGATATAGTTGCTGAACAGTTCAAAGAAAAATTGAGTCTCATTTCAAATAGGTACCCCACTCATACAATTATAGTCTGTGGCGACTTCAATCTACCCTCGATATGCTGGAAAAATTGTACGTTTAAGGCCGACGGCAGGCATAAAACGTCATCAAAAATTGTACCGAATCCTTTCTCAGAAAATTATTTTGAACACTTCACTCGAAGCGTAAATGGTTGCGAAAGCATACTTGACCTCATAGCAACAAATAATCCTGGACAAATAGTAAGTGTCATGACGAATACAGTGATTAGCGATCACAAGGCAGTTGCTGTTAGACTGAATACCGTAACACCCACAACCATCAAAAAGAAAAGCAAAGTACATATATTTAAAAAGCTGATAAAAATGCTCTTAACGACTTTTTAAGAGACAGTCTCCACTCCTTCCGATCTGCACACGTAAGCGTGGAAAAGATGTGAAATGATTTCAAAGAGATAGTATTGACGGCAGTTGAGAGATACATACCACATAGATTAATAAGTGATGGTACTGATACCCCATGGGACACAAAACGGATCAGATCGCTGTTGCAGAAACATCGAAAAAAGCATGCCCAATTTCAAAGAACGCAAAATCCCCAAGATTGGCAAAGTTTTGAAGAAGTTCGAAACCTAGCGCGTGCTTCAATGCGAGATGCTTTTAATAATTTCCATAACGAAACTCAGTCTCGGTACCTGGCAGAAAACCCAAAGAGATTCTGGTGATATATAAAGCACACCAGTGGCAAGACTCAATCAATACCTTCAATTCGCGATTACAACGGTGAAGTTACTGATGACAGTGCCACTAAAGCACAATTATTAAACACGGTTTTCCGAAGAAGAAGAACTAAATATTCCTGAATTCCAATCAAGAACGACTGTGAAGATGAGAAACACAGAAGTAGATATCCTCAGTGTGGCAAAGCAGCTTAAATCACTTAACAAAGGCAAGGCCTCCGGTCTAGATTGTATGCCAGTCAGGTTCCTCTCAGAGTATGCTGATGCAATAGCTCCAAATTTATCAATTATATACAACCGCTCGCTCACAGGAAGTTCCATACCTAAAAACTGGAAAATTGCTCAAGTCACACCCATACCCAAAAAGGGAAATAGGAGTAATCCGCTGAAACACAGGCCCATATCACTAACGTTGATTTGCAGTAGAGTTTTGAAAAATATACTGTGTTAGAACGTTATGAATTACCTCGAGGAAAACGATTTATTGACACTTAGTCAGCACATATTCAGGAAAGATCGTTCTTGTGAAACACAAATACCTCTTAATACTTATGAGGTAATGAGTGCTATCGACAGGGGATGTCAAATTGATTCTATATTTTTTAGATTTCCAGAAGGGTTTCGACACCTTTACTCACAAGCGTCATCTAACCAAACAACGTGCCAATGAAATATCGCCTCAGTTGCGCGACTGGATTCGTGATTTCCTGTCAGAAAGGTCACAGTTCGCAGTAATAGACGGAAAGTCATCGAGTAAAACAGAAGTAATATCCGGCGTTCCCCAAGGATGTGTTAGAGGCACTCTATTGTTCCTGATCTATATTAAGGACATAGCAGAGTAGCCATCTTAGATTGTTTGCAGATGATGATGTCATTTACCGTCTTGGAAAGTCATCAGATGGCCAAAACGAATTGCAAAATGATTTAGATAAGATATCTGTTTGGTGCGAAAAGTGGCAATTGACCCTGAATAAAGAAAAGTGTGACGTACTTCACAAGAGTACTAAAAGAAATCCGCTGAATTTCGATTACGCGATAAGTCACACAAATCTGAAGGCTGTAAATTCAACTAAATACTTAGGGATTACAATTACAAATACCCTAAATTCGAACGATCACATGGATAATGTTGTTGGTAGAGCAAATCAAAGAAAGCGATTCATTGAGAGAACACTTAGAAGGTGCAACAGATCTACTAAAGAGACTGCCTACACTACACTTGTCCGTCCTATTCTGGAGTACTGCTGTGCGATGTTGGATCCGCATCAGATGGGACTGACAGATGACATCGAAAAAGTTCAAAGAAGGGAGGGAACAGTGCCTCAGACATGATACATGAATTGGTGTGGTAATCATTAAAACAAAGGCGTCTTTCTTTGCGACGGGATCTTATCATGAAATTTCAATCACATGTTTTCTCCTACGATTGCGAAAACATTCTGTTGGCACCCACCTACATAGGGAGAAGTGATCATCATGATAAAATAAGAGAAATCAGGGCTCGCACAGAAAAATTTAAGTGCTCGTTTTTCCCACGCGCCGTTCGAGAGTGGAACGGTAGAGAAACAGCCTGAAGGTAGTTCATTGAACCCTCTGAGAGGCACTTAATTTTGAATAGCAGAGTAAACACGTAGATGTAGATGACGTGAAATAAGCGTTTGAGGTACGTCGCCTGAGGAAAGTGTGATATAAGTATACTAGATGGTCACGTGGTCGGAAAATTCTGGCGAAACAGAGAAAGACTCAATAAACAGTAACAACAGCTAAATGACCATCAACATAAATAAATGTTATGTAATGCGCATAAATAGACAAAAAGATCTTTGACTACACGACTGGAAGTCACGGGCGCCAAGCATTAGCTGTGAGACAGGCAGTGTCAGTCATTCGCGAAGTCGGTGACTTAGACAGCATTCGGTCATTTAGTCCTTAAGTTTAGTTCATGGGTCTTCAGACCTTACCAAGTTGGTTTAACAGAAGGGAGGAGGGAGGGGGGGGGCGGAGGGAGGGAGGGAGAGAGAGAGAGAGAGAGAGAGAGAGAGAGAGAGAGAGATTCTAAGGGTGCCAAGCACCAACCAGGAGTAAGTGAAACTGAAGTAGTAAGTTACTAAGAGCTGTACTCACACGCGTTGTTACGAATTTGCTTAGTCACTCTGATAATGTGATAGAAAAGTTTAATAGTCTCTATTGGGAGTGGCTGCAAGAAAGTCACTGTATGGCAGAGAGAATCTTACTCTCAACACTGCAAGTGCCTTCGTTACAATAGGAGTCAGAAAATATAATATTCTCCAAAACGGAGATCTTTCATAATAAGAATGATCGATAATGATTACAGAAGACGTTACTTATCAGTTACAAATCAAACAGGTTTTCAGAACTTTATTTTTTATTCCTTCAAAATTCTGTGAGAAACGTGGCGGCAGGTAAAAATGCGTGCGATTTAAAATATAAGTATTCATTGTTTTTCAGACAGTAGGTAAGGCATTTATTAAAAAACTAACACAAAAATATGCGCAGAGTGTATAGGTATTAAAATGATAATCTCATTGGAATATGCAATGTAACAAGTCCTTTAGTGAAGCGAAACGGCCAGTTCGTGACGTGGGAGGTAAATTCGCCACAGCTGCTTGTCTCATCATGTGAAAGCTGGCCTCAAAGGAAACAGAATACGGCGAAAATGCCTCCGCCTACTCGGCGCTGAGCATCTGTGGGAAAGGCCTAACGGCTGGCGACGGCTCTTCCTCCCTTGACCAAAAAATATGATGTTCAACGCTGGCTGGAATACAAAAGGGACAAATAGCACTCACTGAATTATTAATGTTCCCTTTCAAAAAAAAAGGACAGTTAACTTCATTACAAATGGGCAAAGAGGGGCTATGTCCCAGCGTCTCATCCGGGGAGAATTTATTTTCTTTTACAACCGCCATTTGATAACAGACAGTCAATACTAAGCCCTGAGTAAGGTGGTGGGAGTTGCCGGCTCTCTGCTGGCTAACGCAAGCGCTGGCTGGGAAAGCATATCTGGAGACAAAGGTTCGAAACGACACTTGTGGTTGGGTTCTTGAGAGCGGCACATCCAATACTTCGCTTATTCGGCGTTTTGTCTTCCTCTCAACTATAAGTTATGCGTCATAGATAATTTTAAAGAAAGAGATTAGAATAGGATGGAATTTACGATATTTGAAAGTCATTCAATCGTCACGTCATTGGCAGAGTAATTGACTTACGTATCTTGAATGAATAAATAGGATTTTCAAGTGTGACTCCCTAAAGCAACTGTATATTAGGCATCCATATAGCAGTAAAAATCTACTTAACACGGATTACACTTCTCATTTCTGGAATGTGGTCCAGTGCCGTCCTAGGCGTTTTAGTAATTCTCATCGATGTTGTCTATTTCCTACAGTGAAGCGCATATGTATTCAAATACAGAGTCATGTAAACAGGCAGAATACGGCGCTGCGGTCCTCTCCCCAGAGAGACAACGAGTGTCTGGCGCAGTTGTTAGATCGCTTACTGCTGCAACAACGGCAAGTTATCAACATTTAAGTGAGTTTGAATGCGGTGTTATAGTCGGTGCGCGAGCGATGGGACACAGCACCTCCGAGGTAGCGATGAAATGGGGATTTTCCCGTACGACCATTTCACAAGTGTACTGTGAATGTCAGAAATCCGGTAAAACATCAAATCTCCGACACTGCTGTGGCCGGAAAAAGTTCCCATAAGAATGGGACCAAAGACGACTGAAGAGAATCGTTCAACGTGACAGAAGTGCAACCCTTCCGCAAACCGCTGCAGATTTCAGTGCTGGGCCATCAACAAGAAACAACGCACGAATCATTCAATGAAACTTCATCGATATGGGTTTTTGGAGCCGAAACCCATTCGTGTACCCTTGATGATTGCACGACAAAAAGCTTTACGCCTCACCTGGACCAGTCAACACCGACATTGGACTGTTGATGACTGGAAACATGTTGTCTGGTCGGATGAGTCTCAAATTGTATTGAGCGGATGGACGTGTACTGGTATGGAGACAACCTCCTGAATCCATGGACCCTGGATGTCAAAAGGGGAATATTCAAGCTGGTGGAGACTCTGTAATGGTGTAGAGTGTGTGCAGTTGGATTGACATGGGACCCGTGATACATCCAGTTACGAGTATGACAGGTGACATGTACATAAGCATCCTGTCTGATCACCTGCATCTATTCATGTCCATTGTGCATTCCCACAGACTTGGGAAATTCCAGCAGGACAATGCGACATCTCACACGTCCAGAATTGCTACAGAGTGGCTCCGAAACACATTTCTGAGTTTAAACACTTTCGCTGGCCACCAAACTCCCCAGAGATGAACATTATTGAGCATATGTGGGATGCTTTTCAACGTGCTCTTCAGAAGAGATCTCTACTCCCTCGTACTCTTATGGATTTATGGAGAGCCCTGTAGAATTCATGGTGTCAGTTCCTTCCAGCACTAGTTCAGACATTAGTCGAGTCCATGCCACGTCGTTTTGCGGCACTTCTGCGTGCTCGCGGGGGCCCTACACGATATCAGGCAGGTGTCGAGTTTCTTTGGCTCTTCTGTGTATATGCAGTCTGTTGAGTGTGTGCATCGATCGTGCGACAGCGCACAGAGACGACAGTTTGGGTTGAAAATAATACATAACCTTCCACTGTTTCCTCATGCATGTCAAATCATAGTGTTTGAAACATATTCTTTCATAATAGCCGGCAGCTGTTGCCAAGCGGTTCTAGGCGCTTCAGCCCGGAACCACGCTGCTACTACGGCCGCACGTTCAAATCCTGCCTCGGGCATGGATGTGTATGATGTCCTTAGGTTAGTTAGGTTTAAGTAGCTCTAAGTCTAGAGGACCGAAGAAAAAAATGGTTCAAATGGCTCTGAGCACTATGGGACTTAACTTCTGAGGTCATCAGTCCCCTAAAACTTAGAACAACTTAAACCTAACTAACCTAAGGATATCACACACATCCATGCCCGAGGCAGGATTCGAACCTGCGACCGTAGCGGTCGCGCGGTTCCAGACTGTAGCGCCTAGAACCGCTCGGCCACCGCGGCCGGCAGAGGACTGAAGACCTCAGATGTTAAGTCACATAGTGCTTAGAGCCATTTGAACCATTTGAACCTTCATACTACCCACAGACCACTTTTTTACATTCTGTCACAAGTGACACGTTTCCCGCAAGAAAACGTCGCCTGAAACGGTCGACGGTGTTTTCAGAAGGGACGGGAGCTATCGTAAGGGTTTGAAAAGATTGGCACTCTCGCGCCGCTGTTGGTAATTGGAATGTCATGCTGAGGGGCTGTTTATTGCAGAAGAGAATGATACGTGATACTCATATACACCAAACTGGATGATGATAGTATGTTGTCCATCCAGAGACTTAGTATAAATCTTGCAAGTAAAGTCATTAATACATACGACATACGCAGTAACAACTTCTTAAATAACATCACAATAAAAGGAAAAAATACCCTGTCCACGCCATTAATCATAGAATTAATTCAGTAATGGTGATAGATACTGAGACTTTTAGTTTATTTGGTCCTTAAACAGAACCTTCTTTCAAAAATGGCTCTGAGCACTATGGGACTCAACTGCTGAGGTCATTAGTCCCCTAGAACTTAGAACTAGTTAAACCTAACTAACATAAGAACATCACACACATCCATGCCCGAAGCAGGATTCGAACCTGCGACTGTAGCGGTCGCGCGGTTCCAGGCTGAAACGCCTAGAACTGGTCGATCACACCGGCCGGCGGTCCAGTATCACTCCAAATGCACACGCCCCGCATCATTACAGAGCCTCCACCAGCTTGAACAGTCCCCCGCTGATATGCAGGGTCCATGGATCCATAAATGTCGATCCGCTCGATACAATTGTAAACGAGACTCGTCAGACCAGGCAACATGTTTCCAGTCACCAACAGTCCAATGTCGGTGTTGACGGGCCAAGGCGAGGCGTAAAGCTTTGTGTAGTGCAGTCATCAAGGGTACACGAGACGGCCTTCGGCTCCGAAAGCCCATACCGATGATGTTTCGTTGAATGGTTCGTGAACTGTTTCTTGTTGATGGCACAGCACTGAAATCTGCAGCGGTTTGTGGAAGGGTTGCACGATGAACGATTCTCTTCAGTAGTCGTTGGTCCCATTCTTACAGCACCTTTTTCCGGCCGCAGAAATGTCGGAGATTTGATGTTTTACCGGATTCCTGATATTCACGGTACACTTGTGAAATGGTTGTACGGGAAAATCCCCATTTCATCGCCACCTCGGAGATGCTGTCTCCCATCGCTCGTGCGCCGACTATAACACCACTTCAGACTTACTTAAATGTTGATAACTTGCCATTGTAGCAGCAGGAACGTATCTAAAACTGCGTCAGACACTTGTTTTATCTAGGCGTTGCCGACCGCAACGCTGTATTCTGCCTGTTTACATATTATGTATTTGAATACGCATGCCCATATCAGTTTCTTTGGTGCTTCAGTGTAGTTACGCATTGTCTACTAGTGAGCAAAGATCGAACCTACGGACTATCGGACTACATTTGCGACATAATTCGTGACCACCTCGGGGACAGAGCTCAACACGCTCTTATGGGAATAAAATCTACAAATCTATATATAGGGGTAAATGATATATTATTACTATTGTTATTTATTTAAGATGCTCCATTACATTCTAATATTACATGTGTAAATGATACAGTGGAGAACATTTGAAGCACCTTGAAACTGTGCGCGGGTGATGTTGTTGCCTATACGAAGGGTGCAACTCGAGAACAGTGTGGAGAAATGCAGGAAGGCCTGCGGAAGATTAACGGTTGGTGTTGTGACTGGCATTAGGTTCCTTACATAAGTAAGTGTAACGTACTGTGCAGAAATAGGTGAGGAGATTCATTGCTGATTGATTACTAAATCACTGGAAACACTGCAATTTCCGTTAAATGCCTAGGAGCAACCATCCGGAGCGACCTGCAGTGGAATGTTCACATAAAACAAATTGTAGGAATACCAGATGCTATCCACGAATGAGGCATCTCGCAAAACACTTTTTCCTGACTAGTGCTCATCAGTCTGGAACCCTTACAAAGTTAGATTATCAAACGAGGTAGACACGTTTCGTCACTAGTTCGTTTAGTGAGCTTTAGAGAGTTATATAAATACTCAACAAACTCAAGTGGCAGACGCTACGAGAAAGGCGTTGTGCACCACGGAGAGGTTTACTGTTGAAATTCTGAGAAAGCACGTTCTAAGAAGAGACGGTAAATGTATTACTCCCTATCACATACATCTCGTGCTATGACCACGACGAGACAATAGGAGATATCAAAGCTCATACGGACTTTCACGGACAGTATTTTTCCCGCTCATCCATTTACGAATGAAACAGGAAAGGGGAGAAAAGAAATACACTCTGCCTCCTCCCCAATTCTCTGGAGACATCAGTTACTTCTATGGTCTTACTGAAAAGAAACCACTTATGAAGAACCGAATGCCAGGTCTCAATAGATGCTACATTTACATCTTCATCCAAATTTACACTCCGCAAACGCAGAGTACTTTGTGTACCACTGCCAGTCACAGCGTTTCCGGTTCCAGTTGTAACACCGAAGATGCAGATAAAATAGTATTGGTTAAAAACAGTCTTACTTGCATCGTCTTCGTTAAACGAAAGCGATGTTGGCCTGATATATTTGACGATGCCCTTTGGCTACACTGACTAAAGGATTCTTCTAAGAAATACCAAATTAAGATAACCTGAAGATGCCTAAATAAGGCGAAACGCGTCGTTGAAAAATAAAAAACTAAAATTGCAACCAAGACTGTTTTTAACCAATACTGTTAAGCACTGGTTTGCTGTATGCCACACATGGATTAGAAGAATTTCTGCAGATAAAATACCTTCTGCACCGACCAAAAACTTTCTCCGTTTAATATCCGTTGTTAACTTGTACGGTACTTTTAATTCTGAAGCTGTAATCTGTATTACAGAAACTGTATGTAATACATAGTCGATGTACAATGTATTTATTTTTATGTAATTGATTGTAGTTATAACGAAAATATTGTAAATCGCAGCTTGAGTCATGGAAGTGTGCGGGAGTACTTGTAAAATATTGTAAATTGCAGCTTGAGTCACTGTGGGGTGTGGGGGTGTTTGTTGGGCGGGGGAGGGGGCGGAGCAGCTTGAGTCATGGAAGAGCGCCGAAGTGTTTGTTGGGCGCTCCCGTAGAAGCGGTGTGCAGCTATGCTCACGCCAATGTAGAGGCGCCTGATTTGTTAACCTGCTCGTATTGAGCGCACGGTAGGAGTGGACAGGCTGAGGAAGCTGCAATTCCAACTATTGCCTGTCCCACAATTATCCGTGGCTCCGGAAGACGACTCGAGGTTCTCCTGGAACAGCAGCAGCAGCAAAAACGAAGGCAGCCCAGCACTGTCGTCGGCTAGAGTCGTCGTTGTCCGCGCAGCTACAATATCGTAAGACTGTTAAGTGAAAAATTATAAACTTAAGTCGGCATTACCCGACAACATTTCTTTCACAAAGTATGGCTAACCTGAATAATAACCGGCCGGCCGGAGTGGCCGTGCGGTTCTAGGCGCTACAGTTTGGAACCGCGTGACCGCTACGGTCGCAGGTTCGAATCCTGCCTCGGGCATGGATGTGAGTGATGTCCTTAGGTTAGTTAGGTTTAAGTAGTTCTAAGTTCTAGAGGACTGATGACCACAGCAGTTGAGTCCCATAGTGCTCAGAGCCATTTGAACCAATTTTGAATAATAACCTGCAATAGTTAAAACTTGCAGGGCACCTATGTTGTCAGATATTATTACCATGCATGGCCCCTTCCATGCCATCAACGAATATCGTAAGAATGTGAAATGGGTTCAAATGGCTCTGAGCACTATGGGACTTAACATCTATGGTCATCAGTCCCCTAGAACTTAGAACTACTTAAACCTAACTAACCTAAGGACATCACATAACACCCAGTCATCACGAGGCAGAGAAAATCCCTGACCCCGCCGGGAATCGAACCCGGGAACCAGGGCGCGGGAAGCGAGAACGCTACCGCACGACCACGAGCTGCGGACTAAGAATGTGAAAACTGATTAACTATTTATTGCCAGTTTTGTGTGTTTGCTGATGACCAGTTTCAGTCTAAATTTTCTGCCTCCGTAACTGTCCATTCTTGTATTGCATAACAGAGGCTAATTAAAGTAAAGTAAAAAAACTATTAACTAAAGATACAGCACAAATGAAGAGTGCGTTATTTCATTCATTCTGTACTTAGCTAAGCGAGAAACTTCTGCTGGCTTGCCATTGTTGTTATTTTAGAATTAGTTGCTCATTTGCTTAAAGTAAATTCAATTCACTATTTCAATAATCAAAAGTAAATTGCTTGCCCTTTTCCAAATTTCGCATTACGTTATACTGAGGTTACTGAAAGTCCTTTCTTTCACATAACAGAGTTTAAGTTAAGCCAGTCATTCATTTAACTAGTAACACTATTTAATTTTACTTTCAAAATTTAGTATTTCAGAATAAGTAATTGCAAACTCAGTGCTTTCTGATTCATTTACTTTGTCGTGAACTGTTGCGCTGTGGGAAAGCGTGACAACATTCTGTTGCCAGGTCAGCGAATATTTGCTTAAACTTCTTTGTGAATACCTTTACCTTTCTCAAGATTCTGCAGATTCATTGCCCTAGTGGGCTGGCGACCGTTTAATTATCCCTTGCCGCGCGGGATTAGCCGAGCGGTCTCAGGCGCTGCATAGACTGTGCGGCTGGTCCCGGTGGAAGTTCGAGTCCTCCCTCGGGCATGGGTGTGTGCGTTTGTCCTTAGGATAATTTAGGTTAAGCAGTGTGTAAGCTTAGGGACTGATGACCTTAGCAGTTAAGTCCCATAAGATGTCACACACATTTGAACATTTGAAATTATCCCTTCTTTTTAACTGATCAGTGTTTTCTTTGTGTTATCAATGATTTTTGTAGTAAATATTACATGGTACCCTGTTTCCTCCCTGTACGGTTCGTGAGTGATTGCACCCATTTCAAAATTATCATCAGTTTTAGCTTAAATTTAGAATAGATTCTTCATTCAGAAGAGTCTGTTGAACACTTTCCTCCAATTAACCAGTGTTATTTTCCTTCGGTAACGTTAGCCTTAACGTAAAATTTTTCAAGGCATATGCGATCACGGTCAGTTATATCGCAACCCAGTAAGCCGAATAGGAGCACTATGGGACTGAACATCTGAGGTCATCAGTCCCCTAGAACTTAGAACTACTTAAACCTAACTAACCTAAGGACATCACACACATCCATACCCGAGGCAGGATTCTAACCTGCGACCGTAGCGGTCGCGCGGTTCCAGACTGAAGCGCTAGAACCGTTGGCCACACCGGCCGGCTCTCCTCACCTTTCTTTACATTCACATTTGCAGCCGTATTCAGAAGCTGCGACGGCCTTTTGATAAATGCTTCCCTGTACTACGCTATCTGAATTGAAAAGTTCGAGCCTGTTACAGACGAGATCTAATATGTCTGATAAGTTGTCCAAGTTAATTTTCGGATAGAGCATTTCATTATAATTTCAAAAGGTTCGCTGTCCTACTATCCGCCTTAATCACTTGAGTCTCCCAGTGTAAAGCTGGTAAGCTGAAATCTTCACATTTGCTTTAATATGACCAGGAAATTTAGGTTTAGTCTTCTTCACGTTTTTCACCAAATGTTCTGCCACTACTGTTCCTGAGGCGGAGGATCTACAAAAGATCCGATGTCCATGCTTGAAATGTAATCAGAACTGATATGTCCTGGTTCGTAACAAGAGAACACAATCGCTAATTTTCCAACATTACGTTGACTCTTTTGGCAATAGGAGTGAAATTTTTCCAATAAATTTACTGCCTACTTGATCCCGATTTTGCATACATTTGTAACGATATCCAGTTACTAACACAATCTTTAGAGAACTGGAAATAGGTATTCGTAGCCGGAATCAGACATAATGAAGTTTAAAATTGTGATCTACAAACATATTACGAAATTGATCTCCGCTGTCTATGGCAGACATGAAGTCGGTGTTTATGAAAAGCATGGTTCCAATATTTTCCACATCAGTCGTTTATATCGTTGTTGTGGACTTCAGTCGGAAGACAGGTTTGATGAAGCTTTGCGCTCTATCCTGTGCAAGCTTCTTCATTCTTAATAACTAGCGCAACCTATAAGGTTCATTCAAATGAAATCAGGTCAGTGCGTCTGCCTCTGCCTTACATGAAAGGTGGCATCACGTAACTGCGGGTATGGTGGCGCCATCTATTGATAGAGAGACTGACGCGTGCGCACCGTTTGATGTTGCATAGCGCCAGTGTGGTTTCACGCCGAAAAGAAAGTGGTCACTACCGAACATGCAGGCGAGTAAGCAGTAACAACGAGGAGAGATTTGATTTTTGGCGATGGAGGGAGCTGGAGGCATTGAAATGTATCGACGGATGAAGGGCGCGTACGATGAGTACAGTTGGAGTCGTCCAAGTGTAGTGGAAAGGCGCAAACGATTCCTTGAGGGGCGCGAGTCACTGAAAACGATGCTCATCCTATAATTCCGCCGGAAATGGTTGCAGAACAGAATGCTTTAGTCTTGGACAACAGCAGAATCACCGTGGACGAGATCCATCGGTTACTGAGTATTAGCGTGGGCACCGCCCACACCATAATGCATCAACACTTGAACTTGCGAAAAATCTGTGTGCAGTGGGTTCCTCACCAACTGACCGCCGAACAACGCAGTTCTCGAATGGCACTGTCTTTGAGTCATCTGCAACATTTTCGTGTTATGTGTACTGTGTATAACTATATTTTTGAATTAATAAAATCGTTACCGTTACTGTACACTAGTGACTGGGTTTCCTTTGAAGGCCCCTTATATATCCTTCTGAATCCGCTTATTGTATTCATCTCTTGGTCTCCCTCTATGATTTTTATCCTTCACACTTCCCTGCAGTAGTAAACTGGTGATCCCCTTATGTCTCACAGTGAGTCCTGTCAACCTATCCTACGAACGTATCCATCCTTGTAGTAACGTTGTGCCACAAATATCTTTTCTCCCCAGTTCTTTTCAGTACCTATACATCAGTTACGTGATCTACCTATCTAATCTTCAGGAGTCTTCTGTAGCATCACATTTCAAAAGCTTATATTCTCTTCCTGCGTAAACTGTTTATCGTCTATGTTTCACTGCATCAAAACGCTTTCAGAAAAAACTTCGTAACATTAAATCTATGTTCGATACTTAAATCTACAATCGATTTCAACCAATTTCTCTTCTTGAGAAACGCTTTTCTTGCCGTTGTGAGTGTACCTTTTATGTCCTCTCAACTTCGGCCATCGTCAGTTATTTTGCTGCCCAAGAAACAAAACTCATCTACTACTTTTAAGTATCTAATTCCCTCAGCATCCTCTGATTTGATTCAACTATATTCCATCTTATATCCTCATTTTATGACACTATCTATTATGTTCAACTGCTATTCCAAGTCCTTTGCTGTGTCTGACAGAATTATAATATCACCGGCAAACTTCAAAGTTTTTATTTCTTCTGTGTGGACTTTAATTCCAACTCCAAATTTTTCTTTGCTTTTCTTTACTGCTTGCTGAATGTACAGATACAATAATATCTCCCTCCCTTCTCAACCAATGCTACCCTCTCATGAGCCTCGATCTTATAACTGCCGTTTTGTTTTTGCACAAGTTATAAATATCCTTTCGCTCCCTGTGTTTTACCTCGGCTACCTTCAGAATTTCAAAGAGAGTATTTCACTCATCATTGTCAACATCTTGTCCTAAGTCTACAAATGCTATAAATTTAGGTATGCCTTTCCTTAACCTGTCTTCTCAAATAAGTCGTATTTTCAACAGTGCCTTGCGTGTTTCTACGTTTCTCCGGAATCCAGACTGATCTTCCCCGAGGCCGGGTTCTACCAGTTTTTCCATTCTTCTACAAAGTATTCTTGTTAGTATTTTGCAACCACAACTTATTAAACTGATAGTTCGGTAATATTCACACCCGTCAGCACCTTCTTTCTTTGTAACTGGAATTACTACATTCTTCTTGTTCTTGAAGTCTGAGGGTATTTCTCCTGTCTCATACATCTTGCACAACAGCTGGATGAGTTTTGTCGTGGCTGGCTCTCCCGAGGCTTAGTTCTGATGGAACTCCATGGGCCTTGTTTCGACTTACAGAGAGGTCTTTCAGTGTTCTGTCAATTTCTTCTCGCAGTATCATATCTCCCATCTCATCTTCATCTACATCCGCTTTCATTTCTATAGCATTGCCTTCAAGTTCACTTCCCTTGTATAGAGCCTGTAATACTCCTTTCACATTTTCCTTCTTTACTCAGGACTGGTTTTCCATCTGAGCTCTTAATATTCATACAGCTGTTTCTCTTGTATCCAAAGGCCTTTCTACTTTTCCTGTAGGCGGTATCTTTATTTCTCCTGTTACTACACGCTTGTAAATCCTTAAATGTGTCCTCTAGCCATTTCTACTTAATCATCGTACATATGGATAGTAAATTCGTATCTTTATGGTGGATATACCTCTATCGTCCTTGTGTCGTTTTAGACGGTAACACGCGTCGTGTGTACGCCCAGCTGTTTTCATGGAAAGCTCACTGGCAGCTGACAGCTGCGGCTGATGCACCCGCGGCTGGTCGTCAGAGTAGAGGAGGGAAGGTTAAGTGACGTAGGGGGAGTGGGAAGGGGGATAGGGCCGCTCGTTACGGCACCTCGGCCCGTCTCGCGATTGCTTGGGGTACTGCCCACCGGAGGACACTCTGTCGGGTCATTATACTCCATCAGCCGGATCGGGGGAGAGGCCCCATGAAAATTTTATAGCCTCCCTCAGACATTAAGCGAGGCCAGAGGGGAAACTTGCGACATCCGTGGCCGACAACGGCTCGGCTAACCCACAGCCGGTCCTGCAATAGGGAGTTACGTTCGATTCTTGGTCACAGATACGGCCTGCTATTTAATGATTTTGTGTCGTTAGTAGCCCTTTGTGGATCCTGGGACATTTCAACCCCAAGAATAGGGTTCCTCACATCATTTCCTTTCATTAAGCTCATTCCCGAGTCGTCCGATCACCTTTCTTACCCTCAACATTATTTAACAGACTACAGTATGTGTTGATATGACAGCCACACCAAAAGCCTGAAAAAATGGCGGTGGGTATTTAAAGTGCTGAAGTACGCAACTGTACTATCACCACTGTGTGTGTGTGTGTTGTCCAAAGAAGAATGATAACGAACTGTTCCTTATGAAATTATCATACTACAGAATCTCAGTGGAAAAAGTTAATCATAGCAGGAAGAAATTCATAGTAATGTCAAGTGCCGACAGCATAAGGATTCCACATGCAGTGATTGTGTTGATGATATCCTTCGCCTGTGGCAAGGCAAAACTACCTAATTTTGTTTTCAAAATGGTTCAAATGGCACTGAGTACTATGGGACTTAACATCTGAGGATCAGTCCCCTATAACTTAGAATTACTTAAACCTAACTAACCTAAGGACATCACACACATCCATTCTCGAGGCAGGATTCGAACCTGCGACCGTAGCGGTGGCGCGGTTCCAGACTGAAGCGCCTAGAACCGCTCGGCCACATCGGCTGGCCAATTTTGTTTTCAAGTGGGTGATATTGTTCGCAGGTACTGAACAGCTTTGTTGAGAACCATAATGTTGCCCGACAGTATTCGCTATTCGCACGATTACCGAAACAATGTTGGGCATACCAGAGAATCTTACTAAAGTACTCAATGTGATTTCAGTTAAGTTTCTTCACGATCAGAAATAAATAAAAATTTACCTGCACAATGTGCTGTGATTTAGTGGCACACGACATGGCTGACGTCCCGCTCCGCTCGGCAGTTGGCGCCAGGGTTGGTGATGAGTTCCTGACGAGGTTGAGGGTGCGCAAAGCATCTGACCAGGAGGCCGCGCATACTCGTCACCGCAGATTTCGTCGAAATTTATTATATATACAGGGACTGGCTACAAACTGGCTGAGAGAAGTGGGAGCAAGCGGTTAGAGAGAATAGAAATTCCGGGGTGGATCGGGTGAAGCATGAGCGATTTACGTTAGCATAACGTCCAGGCAGCCGTTGCAGCAGGAGAACACGACTTGAAACTTAGGATTGAGGGAGAGTGGGGGGGGGGGGGGGGGAAGAGGGGGGAGCCCCTATGCAGTAATTTCATTATTTTCATATTTTACGTTAATGACAAAGAAAATAAACCAGAATAATTCTCAATGCATTGTATTTTGGAAAAAACGACATTTTGCCTATGGAGTGCGTGATTGATTATTTTGTAAAAAATTTCTGTTTATTTATAGACGCAATCACATGTTTATGACAGTCATAACCGGTTTCGGTCATACAATGACCATCTTCAGATTGTAAAGGCGGAATACATTGAACACAGGTTCATGCGTTGTCAAACTCTTTTGCATTGTATTTGTTAATATTTTCGTAAAAGGAATGAAAAAAGAAAGAAAAAGAAAATTTAGGATTGCAGATAAATTACTAGGAGGGGACTGTAATGCGTAGACGAGAATATCGTATATAGATACTTTTATTAATCTAAAATAAATTGATGGTTTATATGTGCTGGAGTTATATTCGTCTTACAAACAGGGAAAGTAATAATTTTCTCAGCACCTTACATACGTTATAAACGCCACGTTTTTACAATTACATGTTTGTTTTACAGTTTATATAGGAAAACAAATTTGGTTTTCATTCATAGAAAGTTCTCTCTCATCGCACAGTTTGGTAACATAACACGCTTAACACATCATGTCGCCAAATACTGGGGAGAGTAGCTGGTGATGTATAATGGACGATATTTTGAAGCAGTCTTCTAGGGGTGTAATTTCTTTTTCCCTTTCAATGAGACAAAAGTTATTCTGAATCTTTTTGATCAGATTCATTTCCTGATGATAAAAGCAGATATCGCTGGATTGCACTATGGGATTGCATTTGTAGGTAATCACTTTAATACTACACGATGGCAATACTACTTCATCTTGAAAAATCTCGTCGTATAATTGTGGATTTTTTTCCTCCCGACTAATCAATTAACAGAATACATTTATGATTCTTCACCTTCGTTCGTAATGATGGCAGCGTGGTCGCTTGTCCATTGGGCACTGATTTCCATTCGTTCATAAGTGAACTATTTCCCCAGGACAATTTGTTCTTTTGCACGTAGACCGTCATCATATCAGTCAAAAAAAAAATTTCCACGGCTATTTTTTGAATTCTTGGTCCAACGCAGCCAGTAGCCAGTACCCGGAGGTTCCCCATACCGTGACCCAGAAGTAACCCCACGGTGCCCCTCCTTTGGCCGGCTGGGACGCCTCCTCATTCAGCAGTATTCTGGGTAGCGCAGAACAGCGATTCATCGCTGAACACAATGCGACGCCATTCATCAGCAGACTATGCTTACCAGTCGCGGCACCACGGCAAACGCAGCCGTCCGTGTTGTGGTGTCAACGACAGCCTGCGCTTGGGATGATAATTTCCTAGTCGAGCTGCTATCAGTCTTCGAACAATGGTGCGGGATGACACAAAATGTTGCAGAGAAGCCATTACACGTTATCAGATGGCAGGCGCAGACGTGAAGGGTTTACGATGTACTTGGTGCTCAAACGGCAATCCTCTTTTGCGATCGTCAGACCGGAAACTTGAGGTCGGCTGTGATTGCTCTCACGTTCCCGTGCAGTCCAGCCACTGCCACATCCGAATGCCCCGCAAATGTAGATAGTGACACGATTCGATCCGATCGGCCCACAGTGGGGCTCCTTTCAAACTGTCAGGTGCTGATTATGCTGTCTCATACCAGTACGTGGCATCTCAAGGTCATTCACTGTGATCATTCGAGATCTGACTCTGATCACACCTATTATGTATCCTACCAGGTCTGTTATTACCACTAAATACGAACAACACTAATTCACGCTGGCGGCCATTAAAAGAGAACTGCATCTAATCGTTTACATAGCCGACGATCGTGTGTACGTTTACTACGTTACATTAACGTTCTACCATGTCATGTGGGTGCTTAACATTCCTTGTTACGCGTGTGGCTTTGTATAAGACACAAAGATCAACAAACAGCAAGTTATTGCATGTTGCTACGAGTGAAACGGTTGGAAATTCTATTTCTTGATACATGATATTAAGTATACGTAGAGTACAGACGAAAACGCAGGAACACAAAAGTTACATTAATAAACAATATGATTTACTCTTTTACGGCCATAATGAGTTAGTATATATTTTTTAAGAATCAGATACAATGAAATAGAATTTTTTACGTTTATATGATTCAAGGATAGTTGGTAAAATAACCTGCCAGTCGTTACGCTTACACTTATGTTCATGCTGCGAAAAGCTAATGATTAAATACTCTGAAGGTATCAGGAGAATGGAAGGGACGGGTTTATGAAGACAGGAGCAGGGAAAGATACAAGGAAAGGCTTGAGTTGTATTGTTTATGGGTCAGCGTCAGAAGAAGATGCCATGTAAGAAAAAATAGTTTAAAGTGGGCTAATATTATAATATCAGATATTCAAATTAACTTCATGTAACAGACGGCCGAGATTTACGCGGGCCTGTCACTGAGATGATCACCTGTCAAGAGCATGAATAACCACCTTTTGCATCACGGACGTGCAGGAAGAGAGTCAGTGAGGTTCTGGAACGTACCGGCAGGGATGTGGAGCAACGCCGACTCCAGTACCGTGGCCAGCTGCATTAGGTTTCTCGGTTCAGGATCCATGGTGCAAACAGCTTGTTCGAGGTGGTCCTACAGATTCTCGACTGGGTTTAAATCCGGAGAGTCCGGCGGCCAAAGCTGTGTGATACTTTGGGTTGTTCTTCTGGTAGCTGCCACCGTGCCGATGAAAAATATTCTGCATGTCGAGGTGTATATGGTCCCCAATGACAGATGCATAATTGTGTTGATCCATTCTGCCTTCCAAAATTACTTGATTGATCAGGGAATGCTTCCAAAACATTCTCCACAGCATGACGTTTCCTTCTCCGGCCTGGGGCCGTACACGCCAACGGCCATCAGTTCGATGGAGGATACGACGTGATTCATCTGAGACGTCCAGTTGCAGTACTGGCGTGCAAATTCCAGCTTTCATGGCCACGAACAGCAGTCATCAGGGGTGTATGAACCAAGTACGTGCTGAAGAGGCCCACACGCAATAACTTTCTCCGAACAGCAGTTGAACATACGCTGGTGGTAGCCCCGTGGTTCATCCGAGCAGTTAGTTCCTCAACAGTTGCGCGTCTATTCGCCTGTACACGTCTGAGCATTTACCCCGCTGTGAGGCAAGAGAGTTGCTGCAGAAGTTTCATTGGGAAGCCCTAGCACATCCTTCATACAGTCCCGATCCATCCCAATGCGATTTCTATGTTTTTCGAGCCCTGAAGGAAGACATTCGTGGCGGTAAATTTGTTTCGGACGAAGAGGTGCACGCTTGTGTTCAATCATGGTGTCGTAGGCAACCGCAATCATTTTTCCAAGAAGGCACTGAAGGTCTTGACTCACAGTGAGATAAACGAATTAACAGTTATGGCGATTAATTTTAAAATAATGAACAATTTACTTACATTTTCTCATCTGTTTCATTTTCATTTGACTGTCCCTTACACTTGAACGAGTTGAAAGGTTTTTAACCAACTGTTTTTTAATATTTCTTCTTTTGATATATAAAAAGATTAGTTGGTCTGTGAGCCAGAGGAACACCTTTTTGATTTAAAATTCTATATTTTGTTGTATTCCCATATTGCCCGACACTTTTTTCTTTAACTTCTCAAATCGTAAGCCTTAAAAAATCTTTTCTTGCTGTTCGTCGTTTTGTTCAGAAATCTTTTTTCCTTTTCCACCACATTACACCAAAACAAATGTTCAAGTAAAGGCTGTTGTGACTTAGCAAGGCAGCCAAATCACAACGAGAGGAAGCCGAAAGGCACGCGTTAAGCTCACGCAGATTGGCGTGAGGTCTGGAACAGTTAACAGGAAATGTGAACTTAGAAAATGGACGCAGTTGCTGTAATACTTAACTTTAATCCACATTTGTAGAACATCGCTCTTGATGATACATGCTTCACAATATTAATTATCAAAGCTATGGCGCCTTGCTAGGTCGTAGCCAATGACTTAGCTGAAGGCTATGCTAACTATCGTCTCGGCAAATGAGAGCGTATTTGTCAGTGTGGCTTCGCTAGCAAAGTCTGCTGTACAACTGGGGCGAGTGCCAGGACGTCTCTCTGACCTGCCGTGTGGTGGCGATCGGTCTGCAATTACTGACAGTGGCGACACGCGGGTCCGACGTATACTAATGGACCGCGGCCGATTTAAAAGGCTACCACCTAGCAAGTGTGGTGTCTGGCGGTGACACCACAAAGGCTCTGTGCAGTTACATCTTATATGTAAACATCCCAAGTTGTACACCAATTTGGCTTCAGTGGCCTCTATCAGCCGCCGTTCACCTGGTCGGTGAGTTAGCTTTAGAAAGGGACAATTTTATGGTATTATCATTAAAATAACGTGTTTCAACAGAATGGGAACTGGTACATGTACTGTAAAGACATAAATATATCCTTATCTCTCTTTCTTTCTCTCTCTGTCTCTCTCTCTCTGTCTGTCTCTCTCTCTCTCTCTCTCTCTCTCTCTCTCTCTCTCTCTCTCTCTCTCTCCTCCCTTCACGTCTAGGATAAGGATTACGTTTGCTCAAAGATATATTTCTTTACTCGAGAGGGTAGAAAATTCATATTTCAATTGAACAGGAACTGATACATGCAGTACTAAAACATAAATATGTATGCTCTCTCTCCATCGCGTCCATCCCCTTCCCATTCAAGTCAAGAACAAGAACGCAGCTTCGGCTACTTAAGTGTCGATGACGATGAAATGACTATGAAGACAACACAACACTCAGTCACCGAGCGCAGAAAATTTGTAACCCGGCCAGGAATCTAATCCGGGCCCCTCGCATGGCATTTCGCCGCTCTGATCGCTCAGCTATGGGGGCGGACAGACCTGCTGAAAGATATATTTCTGTTCTCGTGGCGGTCGAAGGCTGATATTGATCAGTGGGTCGCGTTCGGTCTGCTTTTACTGCCAG
Organism: Schistocerca nitens; assembly: GCF_023898315.1. Classification (NCBI taxonomy): domain Eukaryota; kingdom Metazoa; phylum Arthropoda; class Insecta; order Orthoptera; family Acrididae; genus Schistocerca; species Schistocerca nitens. The sequence goes on from NC_064615.1 coordinate 758,243,752, forward strand.
TTTATCAATGAAGAGCTCGTGGATTTATTATTCAAACAGCGAGCCAATTTAGGTTTTCAGGCTGGTTAGCCCTGTGTCACATAACGCCTGTCCGGGGATTATTCACCGTTGTAAATGCAATTACAGGTGTTCGACGCACTCAATAAGATTATTAAAAAAATAACTGAAATAGAATTTGTTCCCAGAAATGTTACGACATACACGGTATCTGCAGTGCGAAATTAGCTGATTGACTGAAAAAGACGTCAAAGATGTAATATGAATTTCCTAGTCGACGTCAGTGGTAAGAAATCATTGTGCCTAGGCAACAGGTCATCTCTCAACACGTTTAAGGCCGGCCGGGGTGGCCGAGCGGTTCTAGGCGCTACAGTCTGGAACCGTACGACCGCTACGGTCGCAGGTTCGAATCCTGCCTCGGGCATGGATGTGTGTGATGTCCTTAGGTTAGTTAGGTTTAAGTAGTTCTAAGTTCTAGGGGACTGAAGACCTCAGCAGTTAAGTCCCATAGTGCTCAGAGCCATTTGAACACGTTTAACTGAATACAAATAAAACTGGTAAACAGTGCACAATACTTATACTTTGTCTCATTGCTGTTTATAGTGGATTTAATTTCCTTACTAGTTGAATTGTGCCGCAAAATGATGAACTTGCGGCACTTAGGAAAATTAAAGCATCGCCCTCGAGTGCTCAAGAATCCAGAGGAGTGGAACAAGCCAGCCGAGCAAGTTACGCTGCACGGCATGCTGATTCGGCAGAAACTGCTGGTCTCGCACTGAGGTAGTTGTATTGTCTCCGACCCCGCCGCAGCCGCAGAGGTCCACAAAGTCACGACGACTACCGCAGTCCACTTCACCCCTCCGCGGCCCCACACCGAACCGAACCACTTTTTCAGGGTTATTATGCGGTCCGGCCCCCGGTGGACCCCCCACCCCCAGGGATCGTCTCACACCAGACGAGTATAGCCCCTATGTTTGCGTGGTAGAGTAATGGTGGTGTACGCGTACGTGGAGAACTTGTTTGCGCAGCAATCGCAGACATATTGTAGCTGAGGCGGAATAAGGAGAACAAGCCCGTATTAGCCGAGGCAGATGGAAAACCGCCTAAAAATCATCCACAGACTGGCCGGCTCACCGGACCTCGACACAAGTCCGCCTGGCGTATTCGTGCCGGAGACCAGGCGCTCCTTCCCAATCCGGAAAGCCGTACTGATGCAGTTACTTAACACTGTCGCCAGGCTGAGCGGCCAAAGGTGCAGAAGTACTGACAGCAGAAAGACGGAGTGTCCATGGTGCAGATGGCCGGATTACCTCAGGCTCAGGTCTACGTTCTGTAATGACTTGAGTGCCGTAGTAAAACAAGAACGGGCCACACCCGTATAAATGTCCCTCATTTCCAGTTAGAGGTATTTCAGTCCACCGGCATCCAGCTACGAGATTGTAGCTACAACGGTCGCCAGTCTTCGCGTCTACCGATCTTCTGAATTCCATAGGTCTACAAGTCTTCTCCAGCGGACACAGACGCTACTAGTCACAGCGTTGCGCTCATACAGTGTCCGTGACTGGAAACGTGCAGCTGCTCGTCTGCTCCACTTATGCGGGCAAACTACTTGCTGCCTTCACTATTCGCGTAGAGACTCCGACACAGGCGACCGATCCTTCTGCACGCGGTCTACGTCATGCTGATGCCCGCCCTGTTCGCCTACTCCCGAGGCTGGTAACAATCACTGGGACATTTGGGTGTTACAGCGGGTCGGCTCTGTGTGGTCGGAGGCGTTACAGCGTCGGCGACGCTGACGTCGCTATTTCCACCGCCAATTCCCGCCTTGCGGCTACGAGCCAGCGCTCACATCAGCCAGCGTGCGCTACGACGCTTCGCGGCGGCACTCGCTGTCTGAAGCGATGGCACCCGTCCTTGTGTATTCTGAGTAACTGTTTGGCTAGCGCCTCTTCAGGCACCTAGAGTGCACCCACTAACCACAACAGCGCACACACGTGTCCTAGGGTGGTGGGGTTCGTTGACATTCTGACCCTGAACTGCCCATCACCACCTCAGCCACCATAATGGCCGGCATTTCCGTCCGTTATAGTTGGTTAGTTGATAGTCTGGATTTACTGTGTTGCTGATAATCTTTATACAAAAGAGATCTCTGTTAAGGATATCATCAAGTTTTACCATTTATGTCCGGAAGTCTCATTTGAAGCTTACAAACGAGAACGTTGAAATCTTTAGTTCTGAATAAAGAAAGTTGGATAATTTTTTAAGGAACCTTCTATTGTCCAGTTGGGATTTTCTCTATTTATTGTCGTTTGCGATCGAACTACTTTAAACGTTTCCAGTGCAATGCCTCCAGCCTTCGATGAGACATTTACTATTGTTTAAGGGTGCCTTTGATACCACTAGCTTTAAAACGCTCTTAAAATGAAGTAAAATGGTGTTTCGAAAGAGTAATTATTGTTGCTTCTGTAGTAGTTTATGTTTACGAAGTGCTCTCTGATGATTACCTTTTACATCTGCATACATGACTATGCTGATAGTATGTCAGACTTCATCGTGGGAGAGTCTGCCCGCATCTCGTGGTCGTGCGGTAGCGTTCTCGCTTCCCACGCCCGGGTTCGATTCCCGGCGGGGTCAGGGATTTTCTCTGCCTCGTGATGGCTGGGTGTTGTGTGCTGTCCTTAGGTTAGTTAGGTTTAAGTAGTTCTAAGTTCTAGGGGACTTATGACCACAGCAGTTGAGTCCCATAGTGCTCAGAGCCATTTGAACCATTTTTTTGGGAGAGTCTGATCACAGCTATCGAAAGAACAAATCCCTTGCCCTGCTGCTTTGGAACCATGGTCATCGGTGCGGCGTGGAGCGAGATCCGTTCTTTCTCTTGAGAATAATGAAAAAACACTTCAATGTTAAGCAAAGCCCATCCCCTCCCAGTTTCGGAAACATAATAAAAGCCAGCAGAGTGATGTGGCGATTTGTTCCATTCAATGCTGATAATGAAGAACTGCGTGGGCAGGGGATGTTATAACTATAAGACGAATGTATCCTGCAGTTATTATTTTTCAAAACAAATTCTAGCGTACTACACGATACTTACAGACATATCCCACCGATCAGATGTATCAATGAAGAAGAACGAAAGCATCCTCCAATAGAGTTTTTGATGATATGACATGTATAGAGTGAGTCTTCATTGCTGAGAAGCGAGCACGACGGCGATTCTTAAAAGAAATGCTTCAAAAATGGTGTATAATAAATATTGTTCACATATTAGCTTATTGCAGTGACCAACTTGTTGAAGCAGTCCACTTATACAATGCGGAGCTCTTTGTAGCCATTAGGTATTCAAACCAATTGTTAATTCATTATTACATAATTAGGTACTTAAATGTGAGTGTGCAATTTCAACTAAATACGAAAACAGGATAACGTGCGCCAACTGCAACAATGGAATAACAACTGCTTTTTTTTCTTATATACACTCATGTTGATAAATTAAGGCTAATGCTGATACATGGTGAGACAACGCTCTGGTGGGCGGTTTGCGGGTTTAAACCACCACGGGGTGTGACCATGCGGTGCATTTGAGCGGCGGTCGTCGCACGGTGGCGCTGGCAGCAGTCCACATACGCAGAGGTGTGTTGGTGCATGTCAGAGTACGGTGAAGCGAGTAAGTGTGCAAATGTTTTCAGAAGTGCTAATGGTGCCTGTCTGTTGAAAATGGCTCAAAGAATACATATTGATGACGTTATGAGGGGTAGAATACTAGGGCGACAGGAGACTGGTGAGACACAGCAGGTCGCAGTACGGGCCCTCCGTGTGCCACAAAGTGTGATCTCAGTATTATGGCAACGATTCCAGCAGACAGAAAACGTGTCCAGGCGCTACAGTACTGGACGTCCACAGTGTACAACACCACAAGAAGACCGATATCTCACCATCAGTGCCCGCAGACAGCCACGGAGTACTGCAGGTAGCCTTGCGTGTGACCTTACCGCAGCCACTGGAACAGTTGTTTCCAGACACACAGTCTACAGACGACTGAACAGACAATGTTTATTCGCCCGGAGACCTGCAAGGTGCATTCCACTGACTCCTGGTTACAGGAGAGACCGTAAGGCCTGGTGTCAAGAACACAATACATGGTCATTGGAACAGTGCTGCAAGGTTATATTCACAGACGAGTCCAGGTATAGTCTGAACATCGATTCTCACCGGGTTTTCATCTGGCATGAACCAGGTACCAGATACCAACCCCTTAATATCCTTGAAAGGGGCCTGTATGGAGGTCGTTGTTTGATGGTGTGGGGTGGGATTATGATTGGTGCACGTACACCCCTGCATGTCTTTGACAGAGGAACTGTGACAGGTCAGGTGTATCGGGACGTAATTTTGCACCAGTATGTCTGCCTTTTCAGGGGTGCAGTGGGTCCCACCTTCCTCCTCATGGATGATAAAGCACGGCCCCACCGAGTTGCCATCGTGGAGGAGTGCCTTGAAACAGAAGATATGAGGCGAATGGAGTGGCCTGCCTGTTCTCCAGACCTAAATCCCATCGAACACGTCTGGGATGCTCTCGGTCGACGTATCGCTGCACGTCTTCAAACTTCTAGGACACTTCAGGAGCTCCGACAAGCATTCGTGCAAGAATGGGAGGCTATACCCCAGCAGCTGCTCGACTACCTGATCCAGAGTATGCCAACCCGTTGTGCTGCCTGTGTACGAGTATATCGTGATCATATCCCATATTTATGTCGGTGTACATGCGCAGGAAACAGTGGCGTTTTGTAGCACATGTGTTTCGGGACGGTTTTCTCAACTTATCACCAATACCGTGGACTTGCAGATCTGTGTCGTGTGTGTTCCCTATGAGCCTACGCTATTAACGCCAGTTCTATGTAGTGCCACGTTGTGTGGCGCCACATTCTGCAATTATCCTTAATTTATGAGCATGGGTGTATATGGTGTCACCACATATATAATTAAGGAGATGACGGCCAAACATCCCTTCAGTGCAGATGCACACCAATTTCTGACTCTTACAGGAATTGTCGAGCTGCCGTGTGTAATGAGGCTAATTAGCAGGGCCACTACGGCAGTAGCCTGTGGTATAAGATGAGAATTTGGGTCTGACGGGAGGCGTGCTGAGGTAGTCTGTGTAGCTGAGGCGACCGCTGTGTCCAGAACGCGCAGGGGTCAGCGCATCTGTCTAATAATTAGGAGACCCAGGTTCGAATACAAGTCCAGCACAAATTTTCAACATGTCCCAATGATGTAAAGCAATGCCCACTGGCAGCTAATGTCTTTAATACCTTTGTGTCTTCACTTGTTTAGGCAACGACTGAATTATATTGTAGTTACTAGTCTCTGAACACTAAAGTACCAGACATACTGATTTGTTAATATTTAAAAAGTTGTATCACAGGAACACAGAAATTAACTAACTTATTGCCATTTCTGTTTATGCTCCCTGGTCCGTTTATGGGTTTCAGATTTTTACAACTATCAGACAAAGTAGGAATATTGGCAGGCGTACCCCTCTTCATATGTGTTACAGCAGTAGTTTGCTACCAGGTGGAGTTCTGTCATTGTGCCTGCATAGTACACGCGGTTCTTTCGCAAAACAATCGAGGCTTAACATGCGGCAAATGTAGGCTGCAGACAGACTCAGAGACGTGAGCGGCACTTCGGACCCTATCTACCCCAAATGTTTGTCATGAACATCAGCATTCAAGACCAGAGCCTTGAGGTTACTCTCAAGCAAAACGTCTCTCCGACAGACAGCTTTCGCTTTCAGTCACCTCAACTAAATTATATATTAAATCTGCCGTCACATGAAGCGACACTTATCTTCCGATTCCATACTTCTCTATGAAGTGCCCTCCCCTACTTGCGTCTTACAGAGTGGCAATTAGAGAACTATATGACAATAAAGTAAATTAGTTACAAACTACGGCGTGCACACACTTTATTTAACATGTAAACGTCACTACAGGTATTCAGATTTAAGTTATGACATGTTCGATATGCCTACCATGATTAGCGATGATGTGCAGACGAATAGTAAAATTCTGCGTGACCCGCTGAAGTGTCGGAACAACGGTGCTGTCGATGACCTCATAAATGGCTGTTTTCAGCTCAGCAATTGTTTTGGGATCATCGCTGTACACCTTGTATTTAATATACCCCCACAAAAAGGAGTCGCATGTGTTCAGATCCGCAGAATATGGTGGCCAATCGAGACGCCCATGCGAGTGGCCTCTCCGTACCCCAGAGCCATAATGCAGTACCCAGGGTGCACCTCCAGGACATCAAACACTCTCCTGTTTCGATTAGGTTGAGCTACGCTTTGCATGAATCACATCTTGTCGACATCTGGGTCACTTTGGATAGTGGGCATGAAATCATCTTCCAAAACCTTTACGTACTGTTCGGCAGTCACCGTGACATCAAGGAATATCGCACCGATTACTCCATGACTGGACATTGCACACCACACAGTCACCTTTGTAAGTTACCACATCCAATGTATAAAATGCCAATAAATGTCATAATCCAGCACTACATGCAGTCTTAAATCCTGTAGTAAATATTACACCTTATGTGTCTCTGGCATGTGCATCCCTTTGTCACTCGCACTGATATTCTTCACGGCAGCTACTGATGATGAATCGTCGGCTAAGTTTCATTCAGTGCCGCAATACATCTGTAGTGTTTTACGGAAAGTGGTGCATGTTTCAATAAAGTGACTGACCCCTAGTTACTGGTGAGCTACCCCCACATCGAGACGAAAGCACCAACCACGGTGCCCTTACGGCCGTCCAGGGTGTCCAACTTCGTCTGAACTACGGACAGACAAAGAGGTAAAGACGTTGCTGTCTTACTGGTGCGAGGCGCTCGATAACTGGGCGATCGCGCTGCTAACACCAGTGCCGGCCTCTGGCCAGCCATAGATAATGCATACCGCCGTAAAACTGGGAAAGGTCAAGCAGCATGTAAATCAAGCTCAAGGCTGCGGTTGGGCCGCGTCGCGTGCCGCCAGCCTCACGGCATTATTATTGCAGAAACCGCTCCTGGACTGGTCACCGCCGGCTCACAGCTCCGCCGAGGAATCAAACAGCCCGAAAAAGGGGCCACTTATCACGCGGTAAGTCCAGGTGTAGACTCGGCCGATGCGGGAACTAAACCTAGTCACGTTACGAACTCCAAAGTGGTGCGTGTTATTTCGTTTGCAGCTGCACGAAAACACTTCTGAGAAAATTTAAGAGTCCCACATAAAGTTATTACCAACGTCCTAGTTGAGTCCGTGACCTGTGGCCGTTGACAATACGCAGCTCTCTGTAGGCAAAGCAGCAAGAAAAGAGGTGGAGCAAAACAAGTTTGTCGGAAAACGCACTGTGTGAGATTCGCATTTACCCGATGTCCCCTCTACCACTGGATAGATGTGCTGTCCTTGCTGTATCTCAAGATTACGTTTCTGCAATGCGCACGTGGTTCAAATGGTTCAAATGGCTCTGAGCACTATGGGACTCAACTGCTGAGGTCATTAGTCCCCTAGAACTTAGAACTAGATAAACCTAACTAACCTAAGGACATCACAAACATCCATGCCCGAGGCAGGATTCGAACCTGCGACCGTAGCGGTCTTGCGGTTCCAGACTGCAGCGCCTTTAACCGCACGGCCACTTCGGCCGGCAATGCGCACGTGGACTTAGCGCAAATAACGTAGATTGTTCATCAGATGTTTCACGCCACATCGAGCGACGAAAGATTAATGTCCTTTGATTTACATTAACAGTAACAATTAAATTTTCTCTGCCGAATTAAAACAATCGTCTTTAAATAATCTGCTTCTATACTCAGTCCAAAGGCACTTGTTGACAATCGAGGAAAACTACGAAAGATAATTACAATTTTAGCACCAACTGGGTAAGATTTATTATACTTCGCTGTGCTTTCTTCGCGGTTCCATCTCACAGCTGCCACGCTCAGTAAGTATCGGAAATACAGATTATTCTTCGTGTCTGGCTGTCACCATCAATAAGTATCAATAAATTGAACATCACACGACATTAATATTAGCTTCCTCTTGCGACTGGCATAAAAAATAGGCATTAAAAATGTTTCACTGACAATGAAAACGACGTCGTTACTAAGTTCAAATGGTTCAAATGGCTCTGAGCACTATGGGACTTAACTTCTTTGGTCATCAGTTCCCTAGAACTTAGAACTACTTAAACCTAACTAACCTAAGGACATCACACACATCCATGCCCGAGGCAGGATTCGAACCTGTGACCGTAGCGGTCGCGCGGTTCCAGACTGTAGCACCTAGAACCGCTCGGCCACTCCGGCCGGCCGTTATTAAGTATCTTACGAAACGTCTTATGAAGAAGGATTAATTTTCATTCTGCAGCGGACTGTGCGCAGGTCTGAAATTTCCTGGCAGACTAAAATTGTGTGCCGGATCAGAACTTGAACTACAGATGTTTGCTTCTCATGCATAATATTTTTACCGACTGAGGTATCCAGGCATGACTCACGACCCGCTCTCACAGCTTCACTTCCGCCAGTACCTCATCTCATATTATGAATGATCTTTGATCTCATTCCACCTATCCATTGTATGATCAAAAGCATCCAGGTACTTATTGGTGGACATTAATATGGGATGTGTCCGTCCTGCGCCTTAATCACGGCTTGAACTCTGCTCAGGACAATTTCAGTGACGTGTTTGAATGTATACGGAGGAGTAGAGGCCCATTCTTCTTCAAGGGCAGAAGTCACATAAGGGAATGATGTTGGAGACAGGAGTCGTGGTCGAAGTTGACGTTCTACCTCCTTCCACAGGTGTTCCATTGGATTCAGCTTGGGACTCTGGGCAGCCCACGTCATTTCAGAAATGTTATAGACCACAAACCATTACCCCAGGACCGCTATTTTATGACAGGGTGCATTATCATCTTGATACAATCATCGTATCTCAACTGTTCCTCTACTGTACGCGTTACACAGCACTGTAAAATGTGTTCGCACGCTTCCCCATATAGCGTTTTCTTCGGCGCAATAACGGACCTCACCCCAAATCTCCAAAACATCCCCGTACCGTAACACCACCTCCTCCATACCTCAATGTTGGCACTACACTTTACGTGGCAGGTGACTTCTCAGGCATTCGGTAAACCCATTACCTTCCACCGGATTGCCACGGGGTATAGCGTGATTCATGACTCCAAATCACTCGTTCCAGTCATCCACTGCCCACTGGCTGTTTGCGGAGAATTGACTACAGAAATTTGTGGCTTATGAGGAACTGCTCGAGCACTGTATCACAATATTTTTGATTCCCTTCGCCCAGCCGCTGAGCTAGCTGGACTGCCAGCAGCATTTTGTAAAACGTGAGTGATTTCTTCCGCTGATTTCATGCGATGTTTTACAACCACCCACTGCAATATTCGACGATCTCTGCCCATCAGTACACGAGGACTCTCAGACCCTGATTTTGGTGTAGTTGTTCCTTCACGTTTCCACTTCACAATCACTAACAGTCGAATTGGCAGCTTTAGTACGTCTCTGATGGATTGTTTACTCAGATTACATCCAATGACTACTCTACGTTCGCAGTGAAGGAACTCTCCTGGTCGACTCATTCTGCTGTTACTGATTCTCTACTCACACCTAAAATCTCTCGGCCTTCTTTTATGCGGGAGAGTCCGCTTCTCGTGACATCTGGTGATCAATTCCGCATTAGACAGGGGTGTCTCGGTACTTTCAGTAATATACCGTATATAAAACAAAAAAGTACACAAAAAGTAACCTTCAACACCAAAGGAAAGACGCCGGAGGACAGTGACTGAACCTCTAGTATTTTATTAACGGTTCAATACATACCAACGAGGCCAATGGCCAATGATAAGCAAAAACGGCTTATAATTTACAAACATACTTCTTAATAGAATAACGTACTTTTAGGAACGCATTTTATAATTCTCAATTACAGGAGTGCAGTTATATAGCAAAGTTAATGCTGGCAGTGAAAGATATTGCACAAAAAACTGAAAATTTACAAAATACGAGCATGTAGCATTTCCTTGTACATACAATGTGACGCAAAATTTCAGCTTCGAGTATTACGCATCCTTAGGTATTTTTAAGGACAGTCCCATTGCGAACACTGCCCCGTACCCTAAAACCCACTTATCTTTCACGAGTGCTGAATGCAGCTAGCAAGTAAATCTTGCGATAAAAAATGCACGAGCAGCTTAAGAGCCTTAAATGAACAGCGAAATACTTGTCGCTTTGTGTAGTTCAATTCATTGAAAGCCTTGTTTCACTTTCTTGAATCGCTTATGAAGTATACATCGTGTACACACACACTCTCCCGGTGTTAACGTGTCATTTACTATACTTTTACAATAGTGACAAGGAAACATCATCGGCTACCTCATCTTTAGGAGAAGAACGCACACATGCATGACAGCCCCAGCAATTGAACCTGCGCGTAAATTTGGGTCATGATTCTGATAGTACGTAGTTATAGTCTTCTGAAGGTACAGCCTTTAATCTTCCACGTACACTCTTTGTTTCACTCCCTCCGCCCCGCTTCTGCCACCTAGTGCCCGAGCGTGAAGCACTGTACAAAAAAAATGGTTCAAATGGCTCTGAGCACTATGGGACTCAACTGCTGAGGTCATTAGTCCCCTAGAACTTAGAACTAGTTAAACCTAACTAACCTAAGGACATCACAAACATCCATGCCCGAGGCAGGATTCGAACCTGCGACCGTAGCGGTCTTGCGGTTCCAGACTGCAGCGCCTTTAACCGCACGGCCACTTCGGCCGGCGAAGTACTGTACATTCGAGTGACAACCAGAGTTCTGTTACTCGCGGGATGGTGAAGGCAAGGGACGAGGGGACGGGTTCAAATGGCTCTGAGCACTAAGGGACTTAACATCTGAGGTCATCAGTGCCCTAGAACTTAGAACTACTTAAAGCTAACTAACCTGAGGACATCACACACATCCACATCCATGCCCGAGGCAGGATTCGAACCTGCGACAGTAGCAGCAGCGCGGTTCCAGACTGAAGCGCCTAGAACCGCTCGGCCACACGGGCCGACCGACGGGACTGGGACACATGGCACAGGAAAGGGGGGGGGGGGGGGGAGGTAGTTACATCGCAGTTTATCCTCAAACTGTCACATAATCGATTTGATAATGCAACAGGTACAATCCAATTGACAGTACAGTCGATCCTTTAGCGCTGCATGTTAACTGAAGACAATATTCACTACTACCAATGACCGCATAGGTAATTACTTCCTGTCTTCCTTTTCTTTTATTACAAGGAGAAGGCCTGTTATTTTCTGCAGCCTTGGGAGCTTTTTCTGGCTGCCTCAGGACGTGAAAGTTAGCTTAAAAGGACCTTTTTCGGCGCTGAAAGCAGTCCTCCCGGATAAGGAATTCGCTATGTCCCGTCTCCACACAACAAGTACCTGTGAGCAGGGTCTCTTGGAGAAACTAGGAGAAATCCTGTTGGGCAAGATAGCATCTGAAACCAGTTGTAGGCTTGAGAATGGGAGAGCACGGAACTGGCCGTTATTCTGTAGCCACACCATGAAAGCACGTTCATTTAACATGTTAGTAAGAGAGACTCTGATTGGTTCACAATAATTATTTCTGCAAAAGGCACACTTTCCCACGTGTGCTTACATGCAAGCTTTTTGATTGGCTGGGGTTAGAAACCTGTTATGGAGGGGGAAAGATTTTCAACCCGCCTTCCCACACCAGAACATCATTGATTAACCATCACAAAATCCACGAGAGGAGGAAGTTGTTAAACTTGTTAATAAAATTATTATCTTTTGGAACTCACAAGGTCTGCTCCAATTGGCTGGCGAGATTCCCATGCTGACAGAACCAGCCAAATTTTGGAGAGTTAAGTCAGAAGATATTTACTTCACAGGCACCGATGAGAGGACACCTGCTCTCAGGGCATCACATTGTAGATAATACTTGCTGCTGAGGCGTCCCCATCTTAGGACAGAGTACTGAGGCCGAGCTGGACTCAGATTTTGCAGCCTTTACTGCCGCCACCTTCCACGTCTGCATCGTTGAAGAGTGATAGGAACGAGTCAGCGATGCAATCACCGAATCGGAGGGAACGCGAGGCTAGTTGACTCACATCAGGGTTTATTTGCACAGTTTTAGCGTTTGCAGCCAGCTAGTTGCTTCCATCACGCATTTTAGTGGTTCTACTGGTGTGCGTAGTCACTTCCCTGTGTTCTCTCTTTACACGACTGACCATTTTAGCGGTCACTGGCCGTGTCCACAAGGTAGTTTCATTTATGCTTTTACGTGTGCACCCACATGTGCCAAGGCTATATTTCATAGTTACAATCCTTTTGTCCACTTATTCAGTGGGTAATTCATTTGTCTGACATTTCATGGTAATAAAACAACTTATTATAGCGACTGTTGGTTTCCTTTGTAGTTAAGTATGCCCCTTCGTTAATTTGTCCATGTGTAGTAAGGTGTGGTGCACGCTTAACTGGTCCATCGCTAGTAGTTTTCCTTTAATAAGTCGTGTCCCTTGCGAGACATTGCTTTTCTTAAACTGGCACGATCTTATGGGGAGCTTCCCTTTCTTGTAAATCACCGGGATCGGATTTACAGGATTTTAGGAGTATGCTAAACAGCTCAACCGACACCACACAAGGGGAGAGGGGGAGATTCGCTATTCTTCGATGTGCGCGCGGAAGTTTGAAATCTGTGCTTTCAGAAGGTCATAAACTCATAATTGTGTATTATCAGAATTATGGTCCAAAGTTTTGCGCAGAGTCGATTGCTGGGGCAGAGATTTTGCACGTGTGCTTTTTTATACTTAAAATATGAGATCAAGTTGGTGATGTTTCCTTCTGAGATCCTTAGGAAAACATAACACAGTTTCATTCCGTGGGCCCCAGCCCACTACGTTCATTTTGGCACTACATTGTGGTGTTGTTAGTGGACACGTATTGTAGGCATCATCACGAATAAAGATGTGGCCGCTCTATGTAGACGGGTTACTCAAGTGGAACAGCATTCTGTCGTCCGTTCTGGCGGACAGGAGAGAGAAGATAAATATCGTCCCTAGCTGTGATCGGCCGTGGACTTAGTTGCTTATTCGATTATCTCCGTTGTTTGAAAGCGAGTCTGCAGTTTCATTCTGTAAAGATCCACTTTACCACAGATTGCGACAAATCACGTTTCTAAGGTATTATACCACTATTAATCACACGAATGTGAAAACTAGCATAAAACACAGCTCCTGAAGTTCCAAACATGGAGCAACAGCGTCTGTATCAGGTCATCATGTTAGCGTATTTAATCGAGCATTACTGTCTTCCTCTCAATGCAGAATGCTTCTAATCAATTATTTATAAAAGCAGACTGAAGTGACAATGAAAATTTGTACCAAGGCCAGGATTCGAACACTGGTCTCTAACTCCCTTGGCAGGAAGGCTATCCGCTATGCCACCATGGCACAGTAGCTTTGCGCAGCTGCACAGATTACCCTACCATGCTTGCTTCCTGAATCCAAATTCCCAGTATCGCCTCGGTCCACTTAGTATTCCCCCTAAGCTGAAACAGCATTGCAGAGGCTCTCCAGCTACACTGGAATTACACCTCAGTATCGAACGAAACGAGGGATCCTGCCTGAAACTCAGGCATAGATGCTTTAATCAAATGCCGGCCGGGGTGGCCGAGAGGTTCTAGACGCTCCAGTCTGGAACCGCGCGACCGCACCGGTCGCAGGTTCGAATCCTGCCTCGGAAATGGATGTGTGTGATGTCCTTAGGTTAGTTAGTTAGGTTTAAGTAGTTCTAAGTTCTAGGGGACTGATGACCTTAGAAGTTAAGTCCAATAGTGCTGAGAGCCATTTGAACCATTTTTTTAATCAAATGGAACTTCAGAGACATTATCAGATCTCGAATATCTATGATGTAAATAAGCAGACGTAAGCAATGAACGAAAATTTGTACCAAGACTGCCGGCCGCGGTGGTCTAGCGGTTCTAAGCGCTCAGTGCGGAACCGTGCGACTGCTACGGTCGCAGGTTCGAATTCTGCCTCGGGCATGGATGTGTGTGATGTCCTTAGGTTAGTTAGGTTTAAGTAGTTCTAAGTTCTAGGGGACTGATGACCACAGATGTTAAGTCCCATAGTGCTGAGAGCCATTTGAACCATTTGATTTGTACCAAGACTGGGATTCGAGCTCTGGTCCTCTGAGATATTGATGAGGGAGACGGTTCAAATCCCGACTTGGTGAAAATTTTCACTTGTCAATTGAGTCTGCGTATATACGTGAGATCTGAAAAAGTCCCAGGAATCATACACTTTCATTTGCCTCCAACAAAAGCTATCCCAAACAAACAAAAATTATCCAGAATGGATAAGGTCAAGTCGATGATGCTTTAACTATTTTAATTAGTGTATAAACGTTAAACAATAACAAATGTTGGGAAACAAAAAACATGCAACACCAGAATATGTAAGAAACGCACACCCACAAACTCTTATTTACCTGTAGTTAAGAGTTAGTCTCCTGGCGGGAGCGGGTATGAAACGCGCCTCCAGTAAAGTAACCTATTTCTGAGCGAGAATTTGCCACGAGCACACTTGCGCAGCAACAGTCCATTCCCTGCTTTTACCATACGATGTCGGCTGTCACACAGACTGAAGCACCTCGAGAACGCTTCTTGCGAGATGGATTCCGATACTGGTATCTTAAAAATTCCTGCAACGTAGTTCATAACCGAGCTGCACACCAATATCCAGAGATACTCCGTCCATCGCTTAAATTCCCAATTTTGTTGTCGTTGCTTTTGCTTTGTGGGAAAGCTCGCGGTATTTATGTGCTGCTCGTGGCTGGTATTCGCTCTCATATTGACGCGCCACTACCAATAATTCGCCGTGGAACGTCTGCATAAGTGAGGTGGAGGACTCTGACACTTCATGGAATGCAGGCAGTGGCACGAGAGTCCCCTTGTCATCTCCTGCTACCTGCTGAGTACCGGCACGTGTAGGATGAAAGCTTTCTGTGTAACCAGGCACTCGCCGAGTCAAGCGCTTGCTTTTAGGCAAACTTCAGCAAAAAAGTAATTATTTTGCTGTGTGGCTGACACTCTAAAACATTTTTGTATACTGAGATGGTACAACAGATATAATTTCCAACGGAAACGCATTTTTTTTTTTTAAGGGAATTCCACAGCCATTGAGTACAGTGCTACAGAACTTTTGCCAGTATTATACTGAAGGGCGAATAGCAAACAAATTGCGCTTTGCTCCACTTTTGATAATATTTGCATTTACAATTTCGCTAAAAAGGTAAACCTTGAGGACTGTGAAGCCAATATATTCCTGAATACCGCAGATTCACATCTGGTTTCATTGAAACACGGCTAAACACAGCTGAAACTGCGGTTTCCAGGAAGACTTCTATTTCTCTTCTACCAAATTTGTGAAATGTTTACCGCAAATATTAACAAGCTTTATCAGTAGACTCAGTAGACTCAAGAGATACCAGACAGCTTTAAAACGCGTTGTTATGTTTAAAAACGACTGTTGTTTGAATTTCTAGTGCGATAAAATATGACGAGTACCAGCCACAAATAAGCAAACGTGATGCTTTAACTATTAACACTTCCCGTAAACATTATTTCGATTTCCAGTAAATTTCTTTTTGGTACACGGCGCGTCATGATGTAAAATAACACAACCAATGTTTCGGCTACTAGCAGGCAGCCTTCGTCTGGGTACACCACGTCGAGGCGATTCAACCTGAAGAATTTCACTGGATCGAACTCCGGCCGTGAAAGCCGATGCTCGTATAATTACTTCGATATTTTGCATCTTCCAAGAAAAACAGGGCATGTTCAACTGTTCACGGCCTTCTCCACGTCACGTCTCGCCCAACAAACTTCACATTTAAAAACCATACCTTTGTTCGATTTCGATTCAGTTTAAGAAGATACCTGGAGCTATAAATCAATAATTATGTGAACAAATCTGGTGCGTCTGTTTCTCTGAAATTTAGTTTCATGCCACAGTTAATATTACACAATATCCTGACTGTTACTTCGTTGCTCGAACCCTCATGTGAAGACGTTCAAAAATTGTTACCCCTTGGAACTGTGTTTAATAGGATGAAAATCATTACGTTAGTGACAGCGATGATGAGGCTGATGTTTTTCAGACACTTTGTCCACTAAAATGTTTCTTTATAAATGAAAAATACAAAAGGGGATGTTCTATTGCGTTCCCACGGTTTTTCATTCCTTATTACTACGACGTATTATTGCAACGAATGTTTCTGTTACTGCATTCGGCAGGTAGGATAATTTCTATCTACGCATATTAATTTTACCTAAAGCATGATAACAACTTAACATGAAGAAAGACAATCCTGCATAAATATTCGCAGATTAATTTGTATTCCTTTTTTTTTTTTTTTTTTTTTTGAAAAATGAAAGCTGAGAGGAATTATTAAATATATTGGCAGACACTGGTGGCAAATAATTTAAGCAACAACTAAAAGAAAGCAAGACAAATATATTACTTCATACATATTACAAAATATATGTATGCATGTATGACCACATCTTCTGCTAAACAACTGGATCGATTTGAACCAAACTTCGTTCACTTATCGCCTACTGACTGGAAAGAAGCGCTCTGTGGAGAAGAACCACCTACCTGCAAAAGGGGTTGGGGTGCGACTGAAAAAGAAGTGTTGCCCAACGACTCCCAAATCCCCACATTTTATTCATCTAGTATTTGCCAGTGAGAGCACTTGGTCACTTGCAACAATCTTTACACATAATTCCAGTCCCTTGCGAAACTTTTTCTCGATGACAACCCCCAAACAATGACGACAGGAAAAGAGTTTAACGCTAACTACATTTGCGCTGTTCATGAAGTACAACTGCCGCATCAAGCATGACGTTATGATTTATGACTTCTTTACTACTGACCCTATACGCAACACATTTTGCAGACAATATTCACGTATGCCACTGAATGTACCTGCAAAATTATGTCACTGTAAGACATAGTTCAGGAGGTAAGACGTTGCAGACATTAAGCCGTGCGAAAATGAAAGCTCAGGATGAAATTCGCAAGAGTTACAGGTGAAATACGGGTACAAATATGTTAAATATATGCGGCACGTGTGTGTACCCGTGAAACCGCAGGTAAAAAGTTCCTCCTAAGCCCCTGGATCGATTTCAACCAACCTTAATTACATGTTACTTACTACTTGTAGAGAAATACTGTGGAAGTAAGAACCACCAACCTCCTATTAGGGTGGCGTCAAGGACAGAGAAGGCCGGGGAGGAGGCTATGGGAAAACAGAGAGGGACAGGAGAAAATGGACAGAGAGATGAGGAGGAGGAGGTGGACAGAGAATGGACAAGAGAGAGGAAGAAGAAGGAGATGGGCGGAGAGAGGGGGAGGAGCATAAGGACAGAGACAGGAAGAGAAGGTAATGGGTACAGAGACGAGAGGACGATATGGACAGAGGGAGAAGGAGGAGGAGAAGGAGATGCACAGAGAGACGGGGAGGAGGTGATTGACAGAAACAGGATAAGGAGGAGATGGACGGAAAGAGAGGGGTGCCGCAGGACACAGAAAAAGGGCGGAGTAGATGGACTGAGAGATGTGGGAGAATGAGACGGGCTAATAGAAGATTGGAATACTCGAAAATACAAGTGCAGCGCCAGGTAGTTAGCTAGTGTGCAGCATAAAGAAGGACAAGAAATAACACAGTACACCAAAAGAAGTAAATAAGTCTTCTGTTCTTAAATGCTCACCTAGAACTTATGAAGACGTCTAGAATTAAAGTACTCTTTTCCGAAGTACCACAGTTGAAGTATGCGTTTGAAGGTACACAAACCATGAAATTATCTATATAGATTAATATTTAAACCTTTTGAATATTGTACCACAGAAGAATGTCACAAATTAAGTGCACACTCAACGTGTGACACGAAAACTTCTTATGTGAGTAGGCGAAGAAACAGTTCTGTGTAAATCATTAACATTTACATTTACAATCCGCAATCTACCTTACAGCGTGAGAAGGCGGATACCTCGTTTACCACTATCATCCCCTCCGTCTCCCCTCCACAAAACATGTTCCAGCTGCGAATTTTTAATTTTTTTAAAATTTTTGTCATCAGTGTTTTGACTGGTTTGATGCGGCCCTCCACGAATTCCTCTCTTGCGTTAACCTCTTCATCTGAGAGTAGGACTAGCAACCCACGTCCTCAATTATTTGCTGGACGTATTCCAATTCTGTCTTCCTCTACTACAGTTTCTGCTTTCTGCCCTCTACAGCTCCCTCTAGTACCATGGAAGTCATTGCCTCATGTCTTAACGGATGTCCTATCATCCTGTCCCTTCTCCTTATCAGTGTTTCCCTCATATTCCTTTCCTCATTCCAAACCTTATTAGTCCACCTAATTTTCAATATTCCTCTGTAGCACCACATCTCAAATGCTTCGATTCTCATCTGTTCCGGTTTCCTCACAGTTCATACTTCACTACCATACAATGCTGTAGTCCAGACGTACTTTCTCAGAAATTTCTTCCTCAAATTATGGCCGATACTTGATACTAGTAGACTTCCCTTGGTCAGGAATGTCCTTTTTGCCATTGCTTTTGATGTCCTCCTTGCTCCGTCCGTCATTGATTATTTTACTGCCTCGGTAGCAGAATTCCTTAACTTCATCTACTTCGTGACCATCAATCCTGATGTTAAGTTTCTCGCTGTTCTCATTTCTACTACTTTTCATTACCTTTGTCTTTCTTCGATTTACTCTCAGTCCATATTCTGCACTCATTAGACTGTTCATTCCGTTCAGCAGATCATGTAATTCTTCTTTAATTTCGCTCAGGATTGGAATTTCATCAGCGAATCGTATCATTGATATCCTTTCACCTTGAATTTTAATTCCACTGCTGAATCTTTCTTTTATTTCCATCATTGCTTCCTCGATGTACAGATTGAACGGTAGGGGTGAAAGGCTGCATCCTTTTTTTACACCCTTTTTAATACGAGCACATCGTTCTTGGTCGTCCACTCTTATTATTCCCTCTTGGCTGTTGTACATGATGTATATGACCCGTCTCTCCCTATAGCTTACCCCTGCTTATCTCAGAATTTCAAACATCTTGCACCAATTCACACTGTAGAGCGCTTTTTCCAGGTCGACAAATCCTATGAACGTGTCTTGATTTTTCTTTAGTCTTGCTTCCATTATTAACCACAACGTCAAAATTGCCTCTCTCGTGCCTTTACCTTTCCTAAAGTCATACTGATCGCCATCTAGCGCATCCTCAATTTTCTTTTCCATTCTTCTGTATATTATTCTTGTAAGCAACTTGGATGCATGAGCTGTTAAGCTGATTGTGCGGTAATTCTTGCACTTGTCAGCTCTTCCCGTCTTCGGAACTGTGTGGATGATGCTTTTCCGAAAGTCAGATGGTATGTCGCCATACTCGTGCATTCTACACACTAACGTGAATAGTCGTTTTGTTGCCACTTCCCCAGTGATTTTAGAAATTCTGGTGGAAGGTTATCTATCCCTTCTGCCTTACTTGATCGTAAGTCCTCCAAATGGGAATGTAGAGCTGCGAAAATTCATGGTGGTAAGCCTGCATATGATCCCGAATCAGTCTCATTGTATCTTCATGGGATTTTCGCGGCACGTATAGAAGAGGAGGCAACATGTTTTTTGACTCTAGGATGGCTGTCGACATTTCAACAGTAAACCACACAGCGACGCACAACGCCCGTTTTACAAAATCTGCCACTGGCGTTGAATGAGCAACGCCGTGGCTAAACGAACCCGTGACGAAACATGCTGCTCTTCTTTGGATCTTCTCTTTATCCTCTGTCAGTCCTAGCTGCTGAGAGTACCAAACTAATATTCAAGTATCACTATAACGAAGGTTTCATGCGCAACTTTCTTCGTGAGTGGACTACACTACCTAATCGGACTACAATAAATCACAGTTCGCTATGTCTTCCGTATGATTATTTCATGTTTTCTTTGCAACTTCCTGGCAGATTGAAACTGTGTCCCGGAATGAGTTCGTCTCGGTCCAGCACACAGTTTTAATCTGCCAGGAAGTTTCATATCAGCGCACACTCCACTGCAGAGTGAAAATCTCATTGTGGTTTTCTTTGCACTTCATATCGCTCCATACGCATAAGCTCCGATATTTAACGGCTGTGACTTGGATTCTTCAGTACTGGTGTAGTCAAACAATAACGAGTCTTTGCATCTATTTGTATGTCATGCGTTACATTTGTTAATATTCGGGGTCCACTGCAATTTCCACGAACGAGCGTCGACTCGCTGTAGGTCTTCCTGTATTTCGCTACTACGCTGCACAACACAGTTTAAGGGTCACTTTTTCGAAACCCCTTAATTGTCTCCCGTGCCACGCATGAGCTTTAAATTTGGCTTAAAAGTGCCCACAACCTTCGTCTTCAAGGTGCAAAAGCGTGGCCCAGTGGTGTCCTGCTACGTCATCCTCGGGCCCGGCGAAGCTTCAAAAAGGAAGGTGTCGACACGTGAAGAAAAGGCCAGTGCTCAGAAGTTTCTTGTGAACTGTAAGGTTGGTTACTGACGTCACATTCCCATCAAATTTCAACATAAATCTGCCCAACGCCACAAAGGACGAGTCACAGGATGAAAAGGTCGTTATAACCCCGTCTTACCCATATTTTACCCCTTGTTTTGGCGGGCCGCTGTGGCCGAGCGGTTCTAGGCGCTTCAGTCTGGAACCGCGCTGCTGCTACGGTCGCAGGTTCGATTCCTGCCTCGGGCATGGATGTGTGTGATGTCCTTATGTTAGTTAGGTTTAAGTAGTTGACCTCAGAAGTTGAGTCCCATAGTGCTCAGAGCCATTTGAACCATTTTTTTGAGGAGAACGCTTCAGACACACCGCCGCTTAGTATCAACACGAAAAGGCCTATGCGGATGTCAATGAACCCACTCCTTATCTGATGGGGTTGTTTCCCACAATTTCCCAAGTCGAAAACGCTGCTGCAAGAGGAGAAAATTCTTTACCTTACTTCATGCAGATGAGTAGTAGCTAACTAGGCCCAGTCTCATTTCCTTTGTTAAGCGAATTCATTTCATTATCTATACTACGGTTACCTATCTCGATTTATCATTTTGTTGTTTGTGTGACAAAACTGAAGGAGGAATCGTAACGCGATGTTCCTCGGGGGATCTGTTTCGGACTAGGAATTTAGTACTGTGGTCACTGCGTCAATGGATAGACTGGCTTTGACCGGTCTACTTTACCTAAACTTTTTTTGTGTAAAATGATTGATAGAACTTTAGTTTCGAAAACGATAAACGCTTCACTCGATATTCTTCTGACGCTCATTTCGGCTTCCTTCAAATTTTTGTCAGTTAATAAGGCTATGGGCGCATTTGAAAGTCTAGTGAAGGTCTCTTTCCTATCGAAGCTACTTTCTGACGTGACTGTTGAATCATACAAAGATCTTCATTTTCAAAAATATTAGAATGACTTCCATCATTTACTTATAACATTATAACTATTCCGATACGATATGCCATCAGCATCTATTTGTAATCACACATACATTCCTACAGATGTAATAATTAAAATGTTTGTCTTGGTTTTATCAAACTATAATAGTACTGCTAGGCAAAGTAGATAAAATGTTGGAACAGAAACTATAAACTGTCAAGTTTTCCCCTTTGAAAGAATTTATTTCTTACGTTGTGGATGAAAGAACATTAGAATAGATTTGTGAGGCGGCTATATTAGCTTCAACATTGAAAGTTAAGCGTTTTCATATTGTTCTCATTAATGCATGTGTGGAGAAAAGAACGAAGGAGACACATTGGTGGGTGCCTGCTGCAACACACAGGTAATTCCGTTTGTAGGAAACAGCCTTTTAGGCAAGAGAAGACATCTGCGCCACAGCTAAATAATTTTCCTTTGCGTCTACACAGTTTTTTGTGTTTGCAAGCTACGCACACAGAACTGAATTAATTGATTGTTAACTGCAAATAAGATTATGGATGTCCAAAGCAAAGGATGCTTTGAGCAGTGTACTGGTTGGTGCTTAACAGCAATTACGCAATTCTGAAGGCTTTATCAAATACAAGGCTTGTTGTTAGCAAACTTCTGGGAAATATCAAATGGTTCAAATGGCTCTGAGCACTATGGGACTCAACTGCTGAGGTCATTAGTCCCCTAGAACTTAGAACTAGTTAAACCTAACTAACCTAAGGACATCACACACATCCATGCCCGAGGCAGGATTCGAACCTGCGACCGTAGCGGTCTCGCGGTTCCAGACTGCAGCGCCAGAACCGCGCGGCCACTTCGGCCGGCTGGGAAATATCAGTATGCAGTGAACATAGTTAAAACGCTGAATCGGCAAATCAAAGAGAATTTTCTAGTGAAAGATGCTTTCAATAAATTTACAAATTTTATCAGCTGGAGGCAGTGATCGGAGTTCTCGTGAATATCAAAGATACAATGAGGCACTACAATGCATCAACTGCATGACACGTTTGGAGAAACGTTGGTATGTTTAGCCATTCATCGAGTATCGAATTTATACTACCGATATCGACGTTCCTGAAGTGAGTTCTTTCGTTTCAAACGCATTCCATTTGCGGTGAAGCCTACACATTACACGTGAAGCACTTATGTTGGAGTCTATTTCAATTCACAAAACCAATTTTCTTTGTGCTGAATTTAGAGCGTAACTCAGTTTTTAAAGTTTGGGTATAGACATATTTGCAATGTGTATATTGAGCGGAACAGAGTACAAACAACCAAATGTTTAATTCATGTATATCGATAATTACAAAGTTTCAAACCCACAGCAGTAGTATGGAGTTAACACAATAACCTGGAAACTTCCAAGGTCATGGTTTAATGCACGAACAGCAAGAAGTATACATAGGGTAAAAAGCAAGCGGAAAGCCGCAAGACGGCGCAGACTATCTGGCACCTACAGACATTTCTGTTCGACCCGTTCACCTTATGACATGTAACTGCAGTGGTACACGCAGGTGAACAGGGATGTGGCCCGCAGAGGGCGTATCTAGTTACATCACACGAACAAACCAGGTAGCCACGATTACCCATTTCGACAGATGTCAGAGGATTGACACTAGAGATTTAAATTATGTGAAATACATGCACTTGAAATACAGATACAAAATGCAAAATCCCTATTTCTATTAAGATTTGAAATATCTGTTTTTAAAAAACATTTTATTTTTTTTATCAAATAGTTAAAAAATATATATTTTGAATTTGCAAACCGTAAAATGCTTTTCTTGAAATTTGTATTTCATACTTTGCAGTTTTCATTCATTTGATGAGCCATTTGTTTAAACAAATATAGTTCGACGACGGATACAAATGGCGCCAAAGGTATGCCTGTCGTGTTAATGTAGCCACGACGCTAATTATTAGAAATGGCAGTAAGACTTGAGTACACATATTTACTATTCCTGGTTGTTTATCGTAAAACGTATCGCGGTCACCTGATACTAGCTAGCGATATCAAAAGAAAATGCAGGAAAGAGGGAGTGTGGTCAATATTGCATTTTTGTATGACTACGAGTTACTCACAGGTAACAGTAAGAGAGTTCTATCATTGTGACAGTGAAAGCTATACCTTTATAAATAATGTCTATAAATGTGGAGTACTTCAAAATATTAGATCGACAGTTTTTATCGAGCATCGATAATTTCGATACTGTCGTTGCACTAACGACGTTTATCCAACACTACATGGTAAGCGCAGACACCAATTTGACCGTGGTGATCGTTTGTTTCCTAAGTGATACTATGTCACCTATATCAACTGTAGAAACTGAATCCTTTAACGTTCTTATCGAAGATAAACAGCAGTCACACCAAAAATTATGTGGCGGAAAACATGCAATAAAAAAATTTCAGAACAATACACAAATTACGTAGAAATGGTTCAAATGGCTCTGAGCACTATGGGACTCAACTGTGGAGGTCATTAGTCCCCTAGAACTTAGAACTAGTTAAACCTAACTAAGGACATCACAAACATCCATGCCCGAGGCAGGATTCGAACCTGCGACCGTAGCGGTCTTGCGGTTCCAGACTGCAGCGCCTTTAACCGCGCGGCCACTTCGGCCGGCAATTACGTAGAAAATACAAATGGAGCTTTGAAAAAGATTGACTTTGAATGCAACACTGCTGATATTCTGTCATCAACCAAGAGAAGCTATATGATGGTAATGGCTCACTGGATTGACGCGAAACATTGCCTGAAAAACTTTAGCTCTGTCTTCAAGGAGGTTTAAGGGAACACACAGTTACGATAAAGCAGCTGAATAGACTGTGGACCTTTGATTTAAAGCCGAAAAACTCGTGAACACTATTATTGAGAATGGATCAAATATGATCATGGCTTTTAAAATATATGGAAAAGATCCGTATAAAGGAACAAGTGAAAGAGATTCAGCTCATATCCAGAATACTGAAGTTGTGCATGACATGAAAATGATGACTATGTGTAAGATTTTGAAGAGTTGCAGTTGCCTGTTCATCAGAGGTGACACACACACACACACACACACACACACACACACTGCATTTAAAAACATAAAGAGATAAGGCCAGATATCAAAGTAATTGATACAAGAAGCTTCACGATGCAGCCATGCCAAAATGATAAGCATTTTAGAAGCTACGCTCACGGTCTTCTATAGCTCGTGAAACCTATTTAGAATCAAATGGAAATTCCCTTGCTTACCCACGTCCAACACGATAGAATTTATACTACAATTCTATTCAAGATCTACTCGCAGTGAAGGATGCTCTAAATAGCACTTATAGAAAACTCGGATTAACAGCTTTTAAAGAAATTGAAATACAGTTTCTGAAGGAATTCATAAGCCGTTGAAAGCGTATTGCTGACGACAACAGAAGTTTAGAAGGAGACAAAGGTACCCACTATGGATGTCTTCAGCCAGAACTAATGAGAATGCAAGGGCTTTCAAAGCACCTTAACAAAAGATGGCATATTAGCACCCAAATCTTACCGTTTTTTCAAAATAAAATGGGTACCGAAGGACAGTAGAGAATACCTTAAAGGACTGTTTATTTCCGAAGTGTGGAAGATGACACAAGGAAAATAAGATGGAAATAACTTACAACATTCAGAAAAGAAGAAAAGATTGAATTTTATTATATGTTCTGATTCTTCCGTAGCCAGTGATAGTGCCCACACTATAATAGACCTGGGAAAACTAGAGTATTTAAAACGTAAACAAGAGTTTAGATTCCTTAAACATATATACAACAGTAAAAAAAGCTTTCTCTTAAATATAGCACTTTTCTCCGAAGTGCTGCTCCTGCTGAACGACAATTTTATTTTGGTGGGAAGATAATGAGACCACACAGTGGAACATGAAAAATGAAAGATTTAAACAATTAATTGTGTAAAAATCAGTGAAATAAATGGCATGTATCGTGTTCACTAGCTGGAGGTATTTTTTTTTAGTAAGGGTATTTTGAAAAATATGTCTTTTGCATTTCGTATTTAAATACTATTATTTAAAACCATTTTCTACTTACACTGGATATAGAAAAAATAACGAAGTATTTGCATTTTGAATTTAAATACTTTTAACAAACTATTCGCCACGATTTTGGTCGGGAATAACCTTGGTTAGTTGCTGGTTGCCCCATTGCAGAGAGAGAGGGAAGGTCGCTGAATCTTGGAGGGCTACCATGAAATCTATACTAGGATGTCGCTGTGTTTCAGTTCTTCTATTTAGAAAGTTCGATACATGGGGATGCTATGTGGTTTTACTAGCTAAAAATCACCGGAATCGGAAATTTTTTCACAATACACTTTCATAAATGTAATTAGTTGTACTTTGTAAAGCACTAAAGCCAGTCCTAAAACACTACGATTATGATGAAACATTCTGATTACGTTAATATTTTACTACCTATAGAAGCACTTCTAAACCTTCTGAAAGTCCACTTTGAAGTGTGCTCCGATGTCACTACTATCAAGAAGCAAAAACTAGAATTATTCTGTCTGTTCTGACGTCCCTCCCAACAAATGGACTAGTGAAGAAAGGGGAGGCAGCAGTTGTACTGCCGGAAGCGCTGGAGGCTTTGGAATGGAATTACACTGTAGTCGGCTCTGACGGAGCAAGCGGGAGGAGTTGGAACACTGCAGCGCGCTGGGACTCACATTACCGCGTAATGGAGACGGGACGAGAGGAGGCGAGGTGCCCGCCCAACGCAACGCAAAGGAAGGGAAAGGAAGGCGCTCACCGCGAGGCAGAAGACTCAGCTTCGCATCGCATCACAGCGCAAACCATCAGCAACCGGCGTTACCTCGGCAAACGGCACGTATCTGCTTTACTAGCTGCGATACCCCGCATTGCCTTTGAGGGAATATATCGCACGTTTGACCACAAGAGGACCCTTCTCCAATTCAGACATACAGGGTGTTCGGAAATTAAGGTTACACATTTTTAGGGTTTGTAGAGGGGAGTCAGTACACTACACGACATTTTGAATAGGAACTCGGGTCCGGAAATATAATCCAACGACGCTACAGATGGTCAAAGTTGCACCGGCGCCTATAAATGTATACTGATGAGCCAGAACATCATGACCACCGACAGACTATCAATATAAACCCGTCCAGACCATAGCAGCGTCACCTGGCGAGGAATGTAGTCAGACATATGCACAATACATGTACACTACTGGCAATTAAAATTGCTACACCAAGAAGAAATGCAGATGATAAACGGGTATTCATTGGACAAATATATTATACCAGAACTGACATGTGATTACATTTTCACGCAATTTGGGTGCATAGATCCTGAGAAATCAGTACCCAGAACAACCACCTCTGGCCGTAATAACGGCCTTGATACGCCTGGGCATTGAGTCAAACAGAGCCTGGATGGCGTGTACAGGTACAGCTGTCCATGCAGCTTCAACATGATACCACAGTTCATCAAGAGTAGTGACTGGCGTATTGTGGCGAGCCAGTTGCTCGATCACCATTTACCAGACGTTTTCAATTGGTGAGAGATCTGGAGGATGTGCTGGACAGGGCAGCAATCGAACATTTTCTGTATCCAGAAAGGCCCGTGCAGGACCTGCAACATGCGGTCGTGCATTATCCTGCTGAAATGTAGGGTTTCGCAGGGATCGAATGACGGGTAGAGCCACGGGTCGTAACACATCTGAAATGTAACGTCCATTGGTCAAAATGTCATCAATGCGAACAAGAGGTGACTGAGACGTGTAACCAATGGCACCCCATACCATCACGCCGGGTGATACGCCAGTATGGCGATGACGAATACACGCTTCGAATGTGCGTTCACCGCGATGTTGCCAAACACGGATGCTACCATCATGATGCTGTAAATATAACCTGGAATTCATCCGAAAAAATGACGTTTTGCCATTCGTGCACCCAGATTCGTCGTTAAGAACACCATCACAGGCGCTCCTGTCTGTGATGCAGCGTCAAAGGTAACCGCAGCCATCGTCTCCGAGCTGATAGTCCATGCTGCTACAAACGTCGTCGAACTGTTCGTGCAGATGGTTGTTATCGTGCAAACGTCCCCATCTGTTGACTCGGGGATCGAGACGTGGCTGCACGATCCGTTACAGCCATGCGGATAAGATGCCTGTCATCTCGACTGCTAGTGATACGAGGCCGTTGACATCCAGCATGGCGTTCCGCATTACCCTCCTGAACCCACCGATTCCATATTCTGCTAACAGTCATTCGATCTCGACCAACGCGAGCAGCAATGTCGAGATACGATAAACCGCAATCGCGATAGGCTACAATCCGACCTTTACCAAAGTCGGAAACGTGATGCTACGCATTTCTCCTCCTTATACGAGGCATCACAACAACGTTTCACCAGGCAACTCCGGTCAACTGCTGTTTGTGTATGAGAAATCGGTGGGAAACTTACCTCATGGCAGCACGTTGTAGGTGTCGCCACTTGCGCCAACCTTCGCATATCACAGCATCTTCTTCCTGTCGGCTAAATTTCGCGTCTGTTGCACGTCATCTTCGTGGTGTAGTAATTTTAATCGCCAGTAGTGTAGTATACCAGTATGTAGGATATCAGGGAGCGTGCTGTCCGAGTACAGAATGGGAAGGAGCGCGATCTATCTCGGTTTGACCAAAGGCATATTGTGATAGCTCAGAGGCTCAGCATGAGCATATCGGCAACTGCACAACTTGTCGGGTGTTCGAGAAGTGTTGTGTTGACTCACTTCAACATTTGGCGAAACCAAGGTGAAACCACGTCCAGACGTCGTGAGGTTGGGCGGCCACACCTCATTACCAGATGTCGGACGTCGTAGGCTGGGCAGACTTTGATGCTCTGTAATGTCGTTGGAAGACATTTCCTGGCATGCGATCCAATTCAAAACGTTACGTACTCACTCCTCTCTACAAGTCCTAGAAGTTTCGAACGAGAGTTTCCGAACACCCCGTGTACAGACACATATTCTATTAAACGTACGCTGCATATAGTATATACTGAATTAAATAATTAGTTACGTGATCAAATGTTATTATTTGAATAGAACAGGTCAGACTCAAAAGTTACTTAATTTAATAAGAAACTTAATTTTTATTTTATATACATATTAATATTTTCATTTTTCCACGTCACTTGCTTATACATAATATTTGTAGTTTTATTGTTCGGGCTATAAATGAACAACTTTTGAGAGGATCTGACTCTTGAGCACGCGACGTACAAGTAGCCCTGAAAAAGCACAATTCCTTTACGTTAACTCCACAATATTGGAATGTCTGGCCGTGTCCTTTCTTGATTGTCATGCTTTATTGGTATTTGCAATCGCCTTAAACTGCAGGTCAATCCAGCTGACATTAAATGTATTCGCAGTAGAAATACTATCTGCCTTTTTCTTAGACAGTCGTTATACTGGCTTCGATGATGCTAGTCTGAAGTTGTTTGGTGCTGAGTATTGTTCATAAATAAAAGTTGATCAGTAGCAGTAAGTAATTGGATACAAATTTTAAGAAAGCAGTTGAACAGGAACAAGAAAAAAAAGAAAGAAATTTCTTTTGATTCACTTTACCGTTCGAATATTCAGATTTCTTTTTTTGGAAAATATTTTTAGCATTTGAATATTTACTTTTTACTTTTGGTGGCTCTGAGCACTATGGGACTTAACATCTTAGGTCATCAGTCCCCTAGTACTTAGAACTACTTAAACCTAACTAATCTAAGGACATCACACAACACCCAGCCATCACGAGGCAGAGAAAATCCCTGACCCCGCCGGGAATCGAACCCGGGAACCCGGGCGTGGGAAGCGAGAACGCTACCGCACGACCACAAGATGCGGGCTACTTTTTGGTATTTTCGTCTTTGATCATTTCTTCGTCGTTGTTAAAATGTAACTGACGAAAACCCATTGACCTGCTACTTACATCAACGATCAAAATTTGATACATTAGATTTAAGTCTTCCACAACATTCGTAA
The DNA here is from genome assembly GCF_023898315.1 of Schistocerca nitens. Classification (NCBI taxonomy): domain Eukaryota; kingdom Metazoa; phylum Arthropoda; class Insecta; order Orthoptera; family Acrididae; genus Schistocerca; species Schistocerca nitens. The sequence goes on from NC_064615.1 coordinate 758,273,358, forward strand.
ATTGAAGAAATATGGCGAGAATTCAGACTTACACATCTCCGAGAACGGAAACCCAAAATTTATTGAATATTTTAGAATTTCCTGTGAGAGCAAATTTTGGAACTTGCTAGAAAAATCTAGAAGAATTTTAAAAAATTATGGAAGATTTAAATTATATATTTTTTTTTAATATTTACCTTCTAGCCGCAGTGCCCGGGGTTGCCCGGGGTGTTTAATATCTGCCACAAAGAGCGATAGGCCCTGTGCCTTGTTCATAGTCATAGCGAACGCAAGCCTCATGGGAAACTACAACCGCTTCAAACTGAAGGGCATATTTGAATCATTGGACGTCAAAGGAATGCCTCGAATGAAAACGTCTTCACCTACGGCATTCATAAAAATCAGGTTCTACGTTTCCAGTTTCGACTTTTCCGAACATACACCAATTTCAAACCAATATTTTACTAATAACAATTACATCTTCTGAATGAAGAGATTTGAAGTTAATCGATAAAGCACTTTTCGAGATGTTTGGTAACAACATTTCTCCTTTATGTTAAAAATACAGCCTATGTCAGGCCAAATGTTATTTAGGGGATCGTGTAGAAATTTGAAGTAAATCGGCCAAGAACTTTTGGAGATTTTTGGTAACAACCTTTTTTCGTTGTATGTTACATACATATGTATTCAAATCAGATTACGAAATCTTAGAGTAGATAGTGATCTTACTCTTGCCTGGAAGGTAAAGTGTGCAAAATTTCATCAGGATCGGAATAAAAATGCAGATTTTTATAAATTATAAACAAACAAACAAACGGACACTTGTTTATATATGTGTAGGTTTTATAGAATATACGTCTCGCACGTACAAGTCTCTCTCTACAATACGCTGATTTCCTTACATCAGGGTTAAAACATAAGAAAAATAAAGATGATGCAAAAAGTAATCTGTCTAAGCCTAAGGACAGTGTAGACAAATTGATTCGGTATGACATTTGTGAAAATGTCAGCAACGAGCAGGATTTCAGTCGAAACGAAATTTAGATCCAAAACTACGTACATGAACAATGATTATAAATTCAGAACAGCCAGTAACCTCTCATCTTCAGAATTCAGTAGCAAGTGAAACCCACTGCCTTCTGAGCAACAATTTCGGTTTGGTTTTCCAGGGATTCGTCCCAATATTCACATGGACGACACACGGAAACTATGGAAAATCGAAACATGGATGGCTAGACAGGGATCTGAACGACTAGTCTTCTGTAATCAAGTCCAATCCTTGTACGACTTGCGCACTGTGCGTGGTGAGACAGTGAAAGCCGCCATAATGACGGTACGTATTCAAGCCTTGGTCTCTCTCAACAGTTTTTAAACTCCACAGTTCCCTCCAACACTAGACTGGTCATCCCTTGATGCGTCATGATGTGTTCTGTCAACTGATCTCTTCTCTCAGTCAAGTTCTGCCATATACTTATTTATTTTCCCCATTTCGAGTTAGTACCTCCTAATTAGTTATTTTATCTACTCATCTAATCTTGAGCATTCTACTGCAGCGCCACATGTCAAAAGCTTATATCCTTTTCCTATCTGATCTTTTCATCGGTCATATTTCACTTCCGTATAAGCCTACACTCCAGACAAGTACCTTCAGAAAACACTTCCTAATACTTGAATTTATATTCGATGTTAACAAATTCCTCTTTTTCAGAAATCTCTCTCTCTCTCTCTCTCTCTCTCTCTCTCTCTCTCTCTCTCTCTCCTTCTCTTTCTTTCTTTGAAATCTACATTCTACATCCTCTCTACTTCGGCCATTGTCAGTTATTTGCTCCAATACCAAAACGCATCGACTGCTCTTAGTATACAATTTCCTAATTTAATTAGATCAGCTTTGGCTGATTTAATTCGACTGTATTCCATTAGCACATTAGCATTGGTTTTCTTTTTTTGATGTTCATCTTATATCCACTCTTTAAGACATTACCTGTCTTGATCAGCTGCTCTTCCACGTCCTCTGTCTCTCACAGACTTGCAATGTCATCGCCAAAAAAAATTTTAATTTCCTCTTCAAATTTCTCCTTAGCTTACCTTAGTCCTTGCTCAATGTATAGATGAGGCTACAGCCCTGTGTCTCTCCCTGCTCAACTAGTGCTTCCCTTTCATGTTCTTCTGAAATGAAGTCTGGTTTTTGTACAAGTTGCAGATAACCTTTCCTTTCCCATCCTTTATAGCTGCCACCTTCATAATTTCAAACCGCTTATTCTAGCTTTCTCTAACTCTACAAATGCTATAAACGTAGGCTTGCTTTCTTATAAGATAACGTGTTAGATCAGAACTGGCTCACGTGTTCCTATGCTTCTCTGGAACCCAAGTTGATCCTCCGGCATGTTTTTCCAATTTTCTGTAAGTAATTTATATAAGTATTTTGCAATAATGACATGTAGACTGATTGTTCGGTAATATTCACACCTGTCAGCATATATTTCCTTTGGAATTAGAATTATTACATTTTTCTTTAAGCGTGAGGGCATTTCGCCTATCTCATATATTTTGGACACCAGGTGGAGTAGTTCAGTCATGGCTGTCTCTTCCAACAGTCTCAATAATGCGGAGGAAATATATTGTACTATAGGGGTCTTGTTTTCACATAGGACTTCAATGCTCTGTCAAGTTCCTCTCGCAGTACCCATCCCCGTCTCATCATTCTCTACTACCCCTCATCTTCCTATAATATCGTTCTCAAATTTGTTGACCTTACATAGAGCCTCTACGTATTCCTTCCGATTGGTTCAAATGGCTCTGAGCACTATGGGACTCAAGTGCTGAGGTCATTAGTCCCCTAGAACTTAGAACTAGTTAAACCTAACTAACCTAAGGACATCACAAACATCCATGCCCGAGGCAGGATTCGAACCTGCGACCGTAGCGGTCTTGCGGTTTCAGACTGCAGCGCCTTTAACCGCACGGCCACTTCGGCCGGCCTATTCCTTCCGACTTTCCTTCATTGCTTAGTACTGTATTGCCATCTGAGATATTAATATTCATAAATTGCTTCTCCCCCCCCCCCCCCCCCCCATGAACCATGGACCTTGCCGTTGGTGGGGAGGCTTGCGTGCCTCAGCGATACAGATGGACGTACCGTAGGTGTAACCACAACGGAGGGGTATCTGTTGAGACGCCAGACGAACATGTGGTTCCTGAAGAGGGGCAGCAGCCTTTTCAGTAGTTGCAGGGGCAACAGTCTGGTTGATTGACTGATCTGGCCTTGTAACATTAACCAAAACGGCCTTGCTGTGCTGGTACTGCGAACGGCTGAAAGCCGTAAATTTGCCCGAGGACATGCAGCTTTACTGTATGATTAAATGGTGATGGCGTCCTCTTGGGTAAAATATTCCGGAGGTAAAATAGTCCCCCATTCGGATCTCCGTGCGGGGACTACTCAAGAGGACGTCGTTATCAGGAGAAAGAAAACTGGCGTTCTACGGATCGGAGCGTGGAATGTCAGATCCCTTAATCGGGCAGGTAGGTTAGAAAATTTAAAAAGGGAAATGGATAGGTTAAAGTTAGATATAGTGGGAATTAGTGAAGTTCGGTGGCAGGTCAGGTGATTACAGGGTTATAAATACAAAATCAAATAGGGGTAATGCAGGAGTAGGTTTAATAATGAATAAAAAAATAGGAGTGCGGGTTAGCTACTACAAACAGCATAGTGAACGCATTATTGTGGCCAAGATAGACACAAAGCCCATGCCTACTACAGTAGTACAAGTTTATATGCCAACTAGCTCTGCAGATGATGAAGAAATTGATGAAATGTATGACGAGATAAAATAAATTATTCAGGTAGTGAAGGGAGACGAAAATTTAATAGTCATGGGTGATTGGAATTCGTCAGTAGGAAAAGGGAGAGAAGGAAACATAGTAGGTGAATATGGATTGGGGGGAAGAAATGAAAGAGGAAGCCGCCTTGTAGAATTTTGCACAGAGCATAACTTAATCATAGCTAACACTTGGTTCAAGAATCATAAAATAAGGTTGTATACCTGGAAGATTCCTGGAGATACTAGAAGGTATCAGATAGATTACATAATGGTAAGACAGAGATTTAGGAACCAGGTTTTAAATTGTAAGACATTTCCAGGGGCAGATGTGGATTCTGACCACAATCTATTGGTTATGAACTGTAGAGTGAAACTGAAGAAACTGCAAAAAGGTGGGAATTTAAGGAGATGGGACCTGGATAAACTGAAAGAACCAGAGGTTGTAGAGAGTTTCAGGGAGAGCATAAGGGAACAATTGACAGGAATGGGGGAAAGAAATACAGTAGAAGAAGAATGGGTAGCTCTGAGGGATGAAGTACTGAAGGCAGCAGAGGATCAAGTAGGTAAAAAGACGAGGGCTAATAGAAATCCTTGGGTAACAGAAGAAATATTGAATTTAATCGATGAAAGGAGAAAATATAAAAATGCAGTAAATGAAGCAGGCAAAAAGGAATACAAACGTCTCAAAAATGAGATCGACAGGAAGTGCAAAATGGCTAAGCAGGGATGGCTAGAGGACAAATGTAAGGATGTAGAGGCTTGTCTCACTAGGGGTAAGATAGATACTGCCTACAGGAAAATTAAAGAGACCTTTGGAGAGAAGAGAACCACTTGGATGAATATCAAGAGCTCAGATGGCAACCCAGTCCTAAGCAAAGAAGGGAAGGCAGAAAGGTGGAAGGAGTATATAGAGGGTTTATACATGGGCGATGTACTTGAGGACAATATTATGGAAATGGAAGAGGATGTAGATGGAGATGAAATGGGAGATAAGATACTGCGTGAAGAGTTTGACAGAGCACTGAAAGACCTGAGTCGAGACAAGGCCCCGGGAGTAGACGACATTCCATTACAACTACTGATGGCCTTGGGAGAACCAGTCATGACAAAACTCTACCATCTGGTGAGAAAGATGTGTGAGACAGGCGAAATACCCTCAGATTTCAAGAAGAATATAATAATTCCAATCCCAAAAAAAAGCAGGCGTTGACAGATGTGAAAATTACCGAACTATCAGTTTAATAAGTCACAGCTGCAAAATACTAACGCAAATTCTTTACAGACGAATGGAAAAACTGGTAGAAGCAGACCTCGGGGAAGATCAGTTTGGATTCCGTAGAAATGTTGGAACATGTGAGGCAATACTAACCTTACGACTTATCTTAGAAGAAAGATTAAGAAAAGGCAAACCTACGTTTCTAGCATTTGTAGACTTAGAGAAAGCTTCTGACAACGTTAACTGGAATACTCTCTTTCAAATTCTGAAGGTGGCAGGGGTAAAACACAGGGAGCGAAAGGCTATTTACAATTTGTACAGAAACCAGATGGCAGTTATAAGAGTCGAGGGGCATGAAAGGGAAGCAGTGGTTGGGAAAGGAGTGAGACAGGGTTGTAGCCTCTCCCCGATGTTATTCAATCTGTATATTGAGCAAGCAGTAAAGGAAACAAAAGAAAAATTCGGAGTAGGTATTAAAATTAATGGAGAAGAAGTAAAAACTTTGAGGTTCGCCGATGACATTGTAATTCTGTCAGAGACAGCAAAGGACTTGGAAGAGCAGTTGAACGGAATGGACAGTGTCTTGAAAGGAGGATATAAGATGAACATCAACAAAAGCAAAACGAGGATAATGGAATGTAGTCGAATTAAATCGGGTGATGCTGAGGGGATTAGATTAGGAAATGAGACACTTAAAGTAGTAAAGGAATTTTGCTATTTAGGGAGTAAAATAACTGATGATGGTCGAAGTAGAGAGGATATAAAATGTAGACTGGCAATGGCAAGGAAATCGTTTCTGAAGAAGAGAAATTTGTTAACATCGAGCATAGATTTAAGTGTCAGGAAGTCGTTTCTGAAAGTATTTGTATGGAGTGTAGCCATGTATGGAAGTGAAACATGGACGATAACCAGTTTGGACAAGAAGAGAATAGAAGCTTTCGAAATGTGGTGCTACAGAAGAATGCTGAAGATAAGGTGGGTAGATCACGTAACTAATGAGGAGGTATTGAATAGGATTGGGGAGAAGAGAAATTTGTGGCACAACTTGACTAGAAGAAGGGATCGGTTGGTAGGACATGTTTTGAGGCATCAAGGGATCACAAATTTAGCATTGGAGGGGAGCGTGGAGGGTAAAAATCGTAGAGGGAGACCAAGAGATGAATACACTAAGCAGATTCAGAAGGATGTAGGTTGCAGTACGTACTGGGAGATGAAGAAGCTTGCACAGGATAGAGTAGCACGGAGAGCTGCATCAAACCAGTCTCAGGACTGAAGACCACAACAACAACAAATTGCTTCTCTTTTTAAACGCACAGACAACTTCAGCTCTCTTCTAGAAAGCCTCAATTAGCTCATCATTAACACGTTCACAACTGATTATACACTCTCAAACGGTAGCTGGACCTCCTGTGGTTGGGTGAGGCTAATCCGTTGACTGTTGTTGATTGGATACAGCTGCTCAATATCGAGGTTATTAGCGCGTTTGCCTGTTATCTTCTCACGACAGCCAATGTATCTTTGTCTCCAGTTGCCACAACTTACGTATAGTCTACGTACTATTAACCGGAACTAGTGTGTGATACGAAAAAAATCATTTTATTAATTTCAGTGTCAACTGGAACGTCACTTTCATTCCTTAGAGAATTCCTGATGGCATACTACTGCTTAATTATAGACTTATAATACATAGCATGAATTAAGCAATACCAAAAATTCCAAGTAGGCGCTCATACTTCAAACTGATGAAAACTGTGATCACAGAGGTTAAGAGTATGAAGTTTACAATAAACTCATTGCTTAATGTTTCTCTGGTAAAATGTGTGGGAGTAAGATTAGATAATATTCTAAGCGGAAATTTTAAGCTATTTATTTCCTGTTTTGACACGTCATCTCTGACGATTCTATCACGCTTTGCTGCGGCTCTATACAGTATTATTATAAACTCGTTAGTTAATGTTTCTCTGGTAATATGTGGGTAAATAACATTAGACAGAATGCTAAGATGGAACAAACAATTTTCTTCGTAGATTGTAGCTAAATAAATACGAACGGTATAGAAACGCATGGCTGGGCAACAAGAGCACGAATCAAGAGAAAATGAACACATAAAATCATATTAAAACTGGCTTAGCTGGTGTCACTTCCTAGTCCTTTAGTTGAAGCCTGCGCAACAAAACCCACCCTATTCAATAGGACATTGTACGAAATTTATGAGTAAGAACATGGGCATTGTGTTTAGGAGAAAGCATGAGCTGAAGTCTGAAGTGTTTGCAATCATTTCTACAGTTGACTAATAGAATAGATTCCGACTGGAAACATTGAGTTTACAAATTCGTTATTTCAAGAACAGCGAGGCGATTGCATTCGAATACCATAGTCAAGTACAATATAAGTCATGAAATAACAGATTTACTAAGAGTTCCGATTTCATAGTTGGTTACAGAAATGTTGGCAATAAGCATAGTTCGAATTGCATGGCATAATCGTATCACTAGCAAGCAATACGCATATTAGCTTATATTATATCAGATACATCTTTTGTTCCGTAAAGTCATAGTGAGGTGGTCCTCGACTCTTTTTAACATATAAAAACAAAAATAAGTTATATATATTTACAAAAGATAATATATTTTCATTTGAAATTAATACAAAAATTAATGTATACATGCTTGAGAGATTCGATAATTCGAAGGTTATTGAGACAAAAGAAGACCATTTTCAAAGCTGAGTTACACAGATGGCATTATAGCACTGAAGATTTGCAGAAATTCAATATTACATACATCTTAAATTACATGATACAGTCAGTACTCCACACCCATTAGTCGTTCAAGGATATCCGTCAGTGATCAACATTATATGATTTTAGGGTCTTCGAAAAATTTAGGTTATTTTAACAATGCGCTAAATTAGTAGTCAAACTTTTTTTGGCATTAGACCTGTTACATAAAACTTGCATTCCAAACTCATGGACATCCTTTTCAACAAAAGTCAGTCATTCCTGTTTTTATTAAACTAAGCTGATGGTTTGAAAAAGAGATGCATATATGAAACACAAGTTTCACTGATGAATAAATGTCTTGAAGAGCAGTAGTCAGTATACGTTGCTATTTGAACAGGCGTTGTCAGAACGTACTTGAATTCAGGCGCAATTCTAATTTCAGGCTTATGCATTTGGGAACCTTAGCTTGGCTTGACGGATTACCCCAAAATACGACATCGTATGGTATTAGGGGATAAAAATAATCAAAATAACTGAACTGTTTTTGAATAACTTATAACTCACATCTTCCTAAACAGCGAAAAGATATGCGTTCCTGTTAAGGACAATCCCATGCACGCATTCTGTTATGCATTTTTTGTGCATGACGTAGCAGAAACTTATTTATTCCAATTGTTGTTAATTATTCATATTTTTTATTTCTATTCAGTTTTACTCATACTGCCTGAATAGTGATAGTAAGTAGTAAGCTATATCGTTGTCACTGACGGACGTTATACAGTGTTTCGAAAACTTGGAAGAAGCTAAGATACAGAAAATCAAAAGGCGAGGTACGTATGACTGGGAGATAGAGGAGTGGTGATTGTTCTTAAGAAGAGAGAGTTTGCGGGAAGGAGACTGGGGAGCAGTGAGTGCGGAAGATGCAGTGCGGTCATAAATATTGTAGCATGCGAGATGAGGTTGCGAGCAGGTCGATAGTCGGCACACCGCGCCACCACACAGCCTCTGCGAGCGACGAGTGTAAGTGTGTGTATGGGGCGGCTGTAGACAGCGCCGGCCGAAGGAGGTGCGACAAAACTACGTGCGTCTCACCCATGCCCCGCGTGCACCGGGTGACGGAGATGAAAGCCCATCGCTCGCAGAATCCCACTCTCCCCATGCCCCCATCGGTCCCCTACATGTTTGAGACGTTATGTTCCAGTACACAGACGGTATTTAAGACTCACTCGTATGTTATGTGCATATCAGGTTAGCGTATTTAATAATTAGAGACCGTTTTCATACATTAGGTTCTAACTGTTTTACAATGTACGGTAACTCCCAAACATAACGCTAAAATTGCACTTCATGTATTTACGCTTAGATGTTCATCCGTTTTTCATCTACCGTGATACGAAATGGGTCAACTGCACATTCTGGGAAAAAGCATGACAGCTGTAATTTAATGCGACAATAGTTGCGACTGTGAATTTATGATGCATAGATTCTTCAAATTTGTTTTGTCATCTGCGTCAGTAGCAACTTAGCGCCAATATTTTCTCCAGGTACTGTAAGATTCAAGTACCAGCTAACAATTTGCAATCCCTTATTAAACATCGTTTCTTAGTAACTTCACGGATATTTCTACGTGGAGAACCTATGAGAAACTGAGTGGTAAACTACAAAACACTTACTGCAACTGCGTGACAATAACTGAATATACTTTACTAAGAATAACAGTCGCGCTTGCACACAGATGGAAACATCAGCCAATATTTCATAACTTTCTCCAGTTTTTTCAAAGTGACAATTTTGAAACCAAACAAAAAAAAGAAATAAACTGTAACTGAGGAAGACTTATTTTCGAAAATCAGCTAGTAATATTGTACTCGGATGAGCCAAACTAATACGGCCGGCTCCTTAACAGCTTGTTGATCCACATTTAGAAGAGCACAGTACAGCAGCCAACCTACGTAGCACGGATTCGAAAACTTCTCGTAGATTTCCGAAGGTCTGTGGCACCAGATCTCTACGCACAGCTCACACAGCTCCCGGTAACCAGAAGGTTTGTAGGCCTAGAGGTGGCTTCCCATAGTGCCCCAAACATGTTCCATCAGGTTAAGATCACGAGCTGACTATCGTGCTCCCCAAAACACTGCAGCACGATTCTGCCACCACTGTCCGGTTAGTTATCAATCATGTAGGGACGTAGGTGGTCCACAGTAACGGTCACGTAGTCCACAGTAGGACTCTTGATATTTTTAAAAATATCTGGAATCCAATATATCGTTATTTTAAAAAAAAAATTCATTACAGGCCCTCGATATACCGAGAAAATTATCGACACGTCGATAAATCGACGAAAAAAATATCGACGTACCGGCCTATGAAAATATCGGCTGCACTCTGTAAATATACGGCCGGTTTTAGAGCTGTACACTTATGTATTGGTTTATTATTGGATATTGTGTACGTCAACAAGCTAGCAGTCTGCATGAACTGAAAGGAAAACGATGCACAATCACGCTTGGCGATAATCACTTTGCTAACAATGGTTACTGTATGTGGTACAGCAAAAGGTGTCCGATGGGTCCGTCGTGCGGTTTCGCCACATATCGGATTCATGTCGACTTCCCCGTTTTTTTTGTTTTTTTTTTTTTTTGCGCCAGCGACATAGCAGTTGTAGTATCAAAATTGTGTGGTGAAGCTAAACTTCACAGTTTCTGATGGTAGCGCCGAGCGCTAATTACGTCAGCATTTCCCCTCACACGTCTCCGCCTACCGCGAAGACCGATCTTGTCATTTAGATTTTTGTCATCATTTTCGGCAACTGTTTTTGATGAATGACGATGTCAAGAAATAGCACACTAGTTGCTTTAAAAATTGTTTTTTAACGCACCTGGTGAGCTATTTCTTCACAACGGAGATCTTATAATTCCATTCACACCTCCACCCCCCACCCTCACTGCAGTCGTACTGCCTCCTTTGTGCCAACTATACTTGCTTCAAACAGTCAATGAAAAAGATTGGACGTGACGAATGCTCAAGAACTAGTAAGACTCCTTCACACAGTGAACGTAAAATTACGTTCTAGTACAATTTCAAAAGAACAATTTTAATTCCGAAATAAAAAAAATATGAAATGAAAAAATCGGCGCTCGATATTGGGATTTCGATAGCGACATATCGGTGAATAATATTCGGCGATATATGTCGTTATTTTATCGCGGGGTATCGGTATATTGACGTTTTATCAACAGCCCTAGTCCACATTTGGCTTGGTGTCTTCTGTTTCTATCACAAGCCCTGTGAAAACACAGGTGAGTGTTCTCTATAGCACGATACCGGCCGCACCGGGATGACTGCGTATGCGGACAAGATCATCGTCATGAAGTAACAGGAAATGTGATTCACCCGACCAGGAGGCACATTTCCATTGCTCCACTATCCCGTCTCAGTAATCCTGTATCCTATAGGTGTGGGAAAAATCGATACCGGTTAAAATCGATACCGCTATTTTACTTCTGAATAACCTATATTTTTCAGTATTTGTTTGATCTCAGCTATAACAGGTTTTTTTTCCAATTTTACAAATAATAGGGCAAAAGAACCGGTATATCAGTTTGCAAAGGTGAAGTGGTAAAATTTTGCACTTTTAACCACATCTTTTCTTTTAAAAAACGAGTAATTTTCGCTCGTAAAATTTACACTAATTCGAAACTTTGAGTTACTATAAAAATGGGAAAAGCGAACAGTGCTGTTTTAATAGCAACGTTAGAATCTAGCAACAACACATGACATAAGACTCGATACAGCACTGCTGTAACAATAATGTATCTGTTGCCATGTGGCGTGATCTATTAGATGGCATGCGAGTACGTGCAGCGAGCAGGACTTGCCCCCGCTTGACATCGCTATCGTCCTCGAACATAGACTGCAGATTGGTACTATCCTTAGTTTGTAAGTGTTTTACGAAGTGGGTAGCAGTGAATTACAATATTCCATTTCTGTTAAAAGATTCAAAACGGAAGGAGGCCCAACAAACTTCCTACATCAACAGGGAGTAAACATCAACAATGTTCCTTGGGAAAGAAAGTAAAATTGATTGATATACCTACAACTTTATCGACATGCTGTTAACTTGGGATAATAGCTGAGCCCTTCATTTTGTAGTTGCTTCAGGGTGAAAAATTGATACCTACCAAAAGTGACAATGCAAGAAAGTCATCAACCTGCGAACTTTCGCTCTCGCCGTCACCTCGCCCGTCTCCTTCACCTCTGCCATCTTTGCTGGAGACATATCGATCGGGATCACCTACTCCTTCACTTTCATCAGCATTTTTCAATCATTATTCGAAGTCTACATTTCTTACTCGAAACAACAGCAACAAAAAAGCGAAAATCGGTGATTTCAGAAACGGGTTATTTTGAGAAGTTTTAACAGCCAGGTTAAACTGCAGACGTAAAAAATCACTATAACCGGAAAACGGTTGTTTCAGCGATAAGCGTCGTCCCTAGTACCCATTGGAGCGACAGTCGATGATGACGCTGGGTCGCCGTGGGAACACTTTGGGGCCGTCTGCTGCGGATCCACAGCTTCAACAGTGTGCTCCGAAACACTTGAGCCTGCGCCAGCATTGTACTCTGTCGCCATATCCGCCACAAATCGCCGCCTATCCTACTTTTGCATAGTGGGCTGTCCTCTAACCTCCACGTCTTGTCTTGACGCTTGACGTCCAACACCTTTTCGCCTACTCCTGGTTTTACTGTCATTCAACTACATTCCCTAGAGCGGGGGATCCCAACAAAATTTTCTCGACGACCCTCTCATCGAACATGATTGGTACCTTGTCATATCACAGTATCAAGTACCTAAAAAAAACAAATTAAGAGTCTTTTTTACGTTTTCTATTTTTGACACTTAGAAAAAATATTGACATTCATTACTGAAAACATATTGAGCGGCCGAAACAAAAAATCTGTTATCATACGAAATGTATTTAATATATCTATTTATTCTAATAGCAACTTCAGGACCCCTCTGGCATAGCTCGCGGACCCCTGTGGGTCCGCGGACCACCTGTTGGGAACCACTACCCTAGAGAATTGCAACAGCCGAAAAGTTTCAGCGTTTCCGAGATGCTTGTTCCCAGCTATTTATCAAAGTCGCTTATAATAATGGATTTTCCCATTTGCGTCCAGTATCGTTGCTACAACAATCCCCCATTCGTTTGTACACTTTTCTAACCTGTCTGCAGAATTTTCTTATGGCGTCACGTGCCCGCAACGCCACCAGGTACCATTCAGTCTTGCGTTTGGAGACAATCATTTTTTTGGCTCATCAATGTATATACAATACGTTGTTCCACAAAGTCGTGACATCTTTGTTCATTACCACTACAAGGTCTTGCTGAGACATTGTTTGCCATTTATGTTTTGCCATCCGTTGTTTGTAAAGCTGCCCCATAAATACGTCTGGAGTTATGCAGATAAAAGTCATTTTTATAATATTGTGATGCAGTGCCAAGTGAAGAATAAGTTACACTTCCCTGATGTTCTTCTTTCTGGATTTGATAGAGGATCCATGACAACTAGAGTATCTTGAAATATTTTGTGGCTAGTAGTCGAGAGTGAATACAAGAAAGAGGTTATTTCCTTTCAAAGAAGATAACTTCGACATCATAGATCCACTATGGGACTTTGAACTACACTTGAACAATTTTTCCATGTTAATCAACAACAGAATTAAGGAATTTCCTGCAGCAAGGACGTGCAGCATTGACCGCCCGTCTGAAAAGTTAGAAAATCCTGTAACGCCCTAATCTGAATCATGAATGAAAACCGTAATCAACACGGAACATTTTCATAAAATCTACTTTTCATTCGTCATTTAGTTTGCAAATTATGTATTTGGGAGGATATGGCTGTTGAATAAGCTTTTGAAGGAGACAGAGATACATAACGTATATATCAATATATCGTCGTCATCGTCTACATCTACATACATACTCCTTCAGACGCCATACGGTGCGTGGAGTAGGGTACATTGTACTGCTACTAGTCGTTTCCCTTCCTGTTCAATTTGCAAATAGAGCGAAAAAAACGACTGTTTGTATAACTCCGTACGAGCCCTAATATCTCTTATCATAGAATGAGATTTTCACTCTGCAGCGGAGTGTGCGCTGATATGAAACTTCCTGGCAGATTAAAACTGTGTGCCGGGCCGAGACAGTTTTAATCTGACAGGAAGTTTCTCTTATCATATGTTCGTGGTCCTTACGCGAAATGTACGCTGGTGGCAGCACAATCTTTTTACAATCAGCCTCAAATGCCGGATCTCTAAATTTTCTCATTGGTGTTCTCGCAAAGAACATCGCCTTTCCTCCAGAGATTCCTATTCGAATTTCCGGAGCATCTAGTAGTATTTGTGTGTTGATCGAACTTGCCGGTAACAAATCTAGCAGCCTGCTCCTGAACTGCTTCGATGTCATAGTTTAATCTGACATAGCGTGGACTATAAAAACTCGAGAAGTACTCGAGAACGGGTCGCATTAGTGATCTGCTTTCCACTCCCAATAAACCGAAGTCGACCATTCGCCTTCGCCACTGCAATTCTTACATGCTGGTTCAATTTCATCGCTACGCCCAGATATTTAATCGATCTGACCGTGTAAAGTACCACACTGCTAGTGGTGTATTTCAACATTACAGGATAACTTTTCCTACTGACCTACACTGACTTACATTAATTCTACATTTAGAATTGCTGCCATTCATAGCACAGATTACAAATTTTGTCTAAGTCATCTTTTATCCTCCTATGTCATTATAAACTAAGTGATGATGCATCTGATAAATTAGAAGTTCTCAACGTTTAAATTCTGTATTTCTATTACGCCGATACCCTATGTCAATTCTGAAGATTCTACGCTAAACAACGGTCCTCAGTTCGTCCTTTATGAAGTGGAGAGTGACTGTCTTCAGTTCGACCAAACATATATAGCTTTCTCCATGGCCTTTATTTCTGTAGTAAGCTCATGGCCATTAACCCATTTCTCATTAGTAGCACACTCGAAAAGATCGGATCTGTTTGCACGTGGGGCGTTCACAAGTAACGCAACACTTTTTTACCGAAAGCAGGTTGGTTTTATTCAGGATTATAATACACCATATCATTCCCCAGCCTTATTCCACAAATCCCTATTTTTTAACATAATCTCCGTTGAGTACAACGGCCTTACGCCACCTTCGTGGGATGATTAATACGCCCGCATAGTACCATTGTACCGGTCGACGTCAGAGGCAACGTCTTGCTGCGTGAATAACCTTCTCATCACGGACGTACTGCTTCCCGCGGAGTGGATTCTTCACTGGTCCAAACAGATGGAAGCTCTTTACGGTCTTCTGTTAGGCTGCGAGGAACCCAGCGGGGACACATTTCAGTACCCCAACTGGTGGACAACTGTGTCAGTGCTATTATCAGAGACGTCCAGTTGAGCGGCAAGGCGTTTGACTGCCATCCATCAATCACATCGAATGAGAGTGTTCGCAAGTTCCAACACTGCGGTAGTGAAAGCGGTATGCGGCCGGCCGGCAAGTGGGGATATCGGAGAGGTTAGCGCGATCTCATTGCGATGATGACAGGCGCCTCGCCCAACGACTCATCGTGCTTTTGTTCACTGTCAAGTCTCCGTAGATATTCTGCAAATACCTATGAAAATTTATGATCCTCTGGTTTTCTGCCAAATGAAACTCGATGACAGATTTCTGCTTGGAATACACCTCCGTTACAGACGCCATTTTGATGACCATTAGAACTTCATGGAACTATAGGGGTTGAAGCGCAAATATTAATGCGCTGCAAATACATAGAAAGAAAGGTCCTTTATCATTTAGCTACAATACAGCAGGTCAGCAACTGGAAGCAGTTAATTCCATAAATTATCTGGGAGTACGCATTAGGAGTGATCTAAAATGGAATGACCATATAAAATTAATCGTCGGTAAAGCAGACGCCAGACTGAGATTCATTGGAAGAATGCTAAGGAAATGCAGTCCGAAAACAAAGGAAGTAGGTTACAGTACACTTGTTCGCCCACTGCTTGAATACTGCTTACCAGTGTCGGATCCGAACCAGATAGGGTTGATGGAAGAGATAGAGAAGATCCAACGGAGAGCAGCGCGCTTCGTTACAGGATCATTTAGTAATCGCGAAAACGGCACGGAGATGATAGATAGACTCCAGTGGAAGACTCTGCAAGAGATACGCTCAGTAGCTCGGTACGGGATTTTGTTGAAGTTTCGAGAAGATACCTTCACCGAGGAGTCAAGCAGTATATTGCTCCCTCCTACGTATATCTCGAGAAGAGACCAATACGAGACTGGAATAGAAGGGAGAACCGATAGTGGTACTCAAGGTACCCTCCGCCAAACACCGTCAGGTGGCCTGCAGATTATAGATGTAGATGTAGATGTAGAATATTCCACGATGTAGCTTAAAAAATTCCGCATTTTTAACCGAAATTGGCCGAGAAAAAGGAATGTGTTACATTACTTTTTGAACGCCCATCGTACATCGCACAATAAGACGATATGATGCCGAACAGAACACCAAGTCATCGTCAATGAAAAAAGGTTGTTCGATATTGTGTAAGTAAAGCAACAGAATGGTTACATGGTACCGTAAGTCACACAAATCTTGTCAGTACAGTGTTTATTGCTATCATTTATGGTACCCTTGACCACTTATTGCTGAGGGATCCAGACATAATAGTAAAAATTCAAGAGTTACACGTTGGCTGTGCCTGGGTCGTAACTAATTGCACAAACGTACACCATCAGACATTTCAGTGGATACCGAAACAATTTTTGTATGGTGAAGTACCACAGACACTATGATAATACAGTAATAAGACTTTAAGGACCATAAAGATGCGTTAAGATGTTCTCCCTTTTGAGTACTGCATTAATGTAACAACTGAAATCAGTATCGGCCGGGGCGTATAGACATCGCGCTGAACAACACGCGTGCTCGCGCCATCGGCCCCACTCAGCGCCACGCCCCTGCGGCCTCTCCCGCCCCCACCACCAGACACTCACCCTCTTCCTGCCCTTCCGGTCGTGGTCGCAGAACGAGGCGGCAAACTTCCCGTAAGAGATCACTGTCATGAACTAACTCCAGCCACCTCGCCGGCAGATATCACGTAGAGGCGGCTCTCAGCGGGCACCGCAAACTTCTCATCTGCGCCGAGCTAATGCCACCGCAGTTATTTCAAACCAGCAGACACAGTTCCTAGTCACGTAGTTTGGCTTCCTTGCACGCTAACGAAATAACCGCGACACTTTAGTGCTCGAGACGGAGCGCCCGTGCGCTTCAAGAGCTAGTCAACCGTCACTTAACTGCAAGTTCTAGCTCGCGTCCTTTTAACGGTCGTGGATCGGAATAAAAGGGGGAAAAATACAAGTTAATTCATCACTTTTCAAACTACAGGTTTACAACTGCCGCAGCCCACATCAAAACTTATCGTTTATTACAGGAAGTAAGGAAGGGAGGTGAAAGCAGAATAATCCGTAGAGGACGAGGTCAACAGAGACCGAGGACGAGCATAAATGGTGGAAGGATGCAGAAGGAAACGGGCCATCTCCTTTACAATAAATAAATAACATGCTACCATTCCCCTTAAGTGATATAGGAAACCACGGAAAACCAAACAGAATTTGTACCGTCATCGCCGGCCCGTGTGGACGAGCGGTTCTAGGCGCTTCAGTCTGGAACTGCGAGACCGCTATGGTCGCAGGTTGGAATCCTGCCTCGGACATGGATGTGTGTGATGTCCTTAGGTTAGTTAGGTTTAAGTAGTTCAAAGTCCTAGGGGACTGATGACCTCAGATATTAAGACCCATAGTGCTCAGAGCCAATTTTTTTTTGTACCGTCATCCAACAAACAGCTTTACCATCTCGCACGATCGTTTAGCATGGAGAGCTGCATCAAACCAGTCTCAGGACTGAAGACCACAACCAACAACCAAACGATCGTTTACGATACGGTACGTCGTCACACTCTGTCAGAGGGAGAGGCGTGGCACAGAAAGATCAACAGCACCCAGTGCTCTTATGTTCACGAATAGTCAAGTTCTCACGATCTTGGATACGAGTAATAAAGAATGACTAAGCTCGAAAGTCGAATTTATTCATCAGTTTAATACTATTACACTCTTTTGGATTAAACTCCTGTTATAGGCTATCATAACAAAAAAATCTAAGCAATGAAATCTGTGTGCCTAACTTTCCCACATGTCAAACTTTACGCAAAAATAGTACTCTCCTTTAAAAGAGATGTAATCTAAATGTAATATTTACGTTCAGTCAATCATTGTTAAGCTGCAGAATAAATTACCAGGTGTACCGGAATGAAATGAGCGTTTTTTTTTCTTTTGATGAAAATGAAACACTAATTTTGAATTGAAAAGTAAAAACATTTTATTCAAAGTACTGACTTTTGCTTTCTATACATTTTGACCACCTTTCTGGCAATTTGTGAACACCATGCCAATAGAAATGTTCGTCTTTTGAAGCAAACCAATGAGACACCCAATTTTCGACTTCTTCGTAGGAATCGAAGTGTTCCTCATCCAATGCGTGTCCCACCGATGAAAACAAATGGTCGTCGGAAGGGGCCAAGTCTGGTGAATACGGCGGGTGAGGTAGCAGCTCCCAGCCAAGTGTTTTGATTGTATCCTGAACAAGTTTTGCTTTGTGTGCAGGTGCATTGTCGTGTAAAAAAATTACTTTGCCATGTCTTCTGGCACATTCTGGTCTTTTTTCGATCAATGCATAGTTCAAATTCATTTGTTGTCTGTAGCGATTAGTACTCACAGTTTCTCCGGGTTTTAGAAGCTCATGATACACCACACCTTTCTGATCCCACCGAACACAGAGCATTGTCTTCTTGCCGAATCGATCTGGTTTTGCAGTCGATGTTGATGGTTGTCTCGGATTAACCCACGATTTTTCCGGTTTAGGATTCTTAAAATAAATCCATTTTTCATCGCCAGTAGCAATTCGATGCAAAATTGATTTTATTTCATGTCTTTGAAGCTAAATTTGACAAACGGTTCAAATGGCTCTGAGCACTATGCGACTTAACTTCTGAGGTCATCAGTCGCCTAGAACTTAGAACTAATTAAACCTAACTAACCTAAGGACATCACACACATCCATGCCCGAGGCAGGATTGGAACCTGCGACCGTAGCGGTCGCTCGGCTCCACACTGTAGCGCCTAGAGCCGCACGGCCACTCCGGCCGGCATTTGACAAATGGTTTTTCGGCTTTCCACCTTTCTTTCATTCAATTCATGTGGCACCCATTCTCCACACTTTTGGATCTTTCCCATAGTTTTCAAACGGTCAGAAATTGTTTGTTGTGCAACATTTAGCATTGCTGTCATTTGCTTCTGACTAAGTATCATCTTCATCCAATATTGCTTGCAATTCGGCTTCGAACTTGTTTGGTGGTCTTCCACGTTCTTCATTTCTTACATCAAAATCATTATTTCTGAACCGTTGAAACAATTTTTTGCATGTTGCTTCTGATAGAGCATGATCACCATATGCCTCGACAAGAATTCGAAGCGACTCTGCAGCACTTCTTTTTCAAATGAAAGCAAAAATTAATACTTTCCGCAAATCATCATTTTCTGGTACAAAATTCGACATTGTTAACACGATGAAAACATTATGATGTTGTTTGTTCTATGACTTGATGTATACTAAATATCTTTGACAGATGTCATACCAATCAAACAAAAAAAAAAATTAAGGGTCGTTCACAACAAATGTTCCCTATCGACACATTTGTATCTTAACGCTCATTTCATACCGGTACACCTGGTACACGTTTTTTAGATTAACAACACCACTCGCGTTATGTTCCTATTTGCAGAGGATCAGTCGATTTCATGTTATCCAGAGAACAGTCTTCAAAGATCAACGCAGTACGAGTGTGTCCTGCAAAGTAATACATCTGAATTTTCTATGTGGAAACTCTTGAAGCTTTTTAAATATAGCAAAAGGTATTAACATGCTTCATCTTTATTCTTCCTGTGTACATGTTTTCAGCCCTCTGCCGCTTGAAGCTCCGATTGTAGCGTGTAACATGGCGGCGTGTAACGTAACTATGACGCTGCGTGAGAAAGAGCGTGACGTAATCGAGTTTCGAATTCGAAGAGTTCGTCCACACTTGGCGCACCTTCTACTTCAGGATGTCAAAGCAGACCACACACGAGCGCTGCGACAACTGCAACAACCCGACGCTATGGGTTCTCTGTCAGATCATCCTCCATACAGTCCCGATTTGCCCCACCCGATTTTCCTCTGTTTACAAAACGTAAAGAACACCTTTAAGGATTTCACTTTGTTAGTGACGTTCCTCCATCAACAAGGTCAATCATTCTACTGTGACGTTAAAAAGAAACTGTTGTCTCATTGAGAGAACTGTGTTCGTCGCCATAGTGACTATGTTGAGAAGTAAATGTGTAGACAATAAGAATAAGGAGATAGAACGTCAATAACGTTTGTCGCATTTAAAAAGCTTTGAGAATTTTCACATAAAAAATTCGGAGGCATAACTTTACGGCACGCCGACGTAATATAATTTCATCGTTTCTAAGAAAGACAAAAACTGAATAAACGGATGGAGCCAGTGTGGTTTACGTACAACTAAACAATAGAAAAACGTCATCCATTTCTTACATCTATGATGTGATATTAAGTACACATCCAATACGAGATAGTAAGAAATGTACAAAAGTTTCGCTGTGTATGTGGCGCAATCAAAAGCAGCTCTGGAAAAAATAATACGGGAGCCAGTGTATAAACTCTAAAACCAAATGCACTCCCAGTATTTCTATGTGGATGCAAATGTCGAATACCAACAATAGAACAGAACTGTAGAGAGCGGAAAGAGGAGATCAATTATAAAAGTGGCGGAAAACGCATCATTCGACGAGAGAGAGGACTGAGAATATCAGGTAAGTACTAAACATCTATGATCATAGTGAGAAAATCATAAAAGCGCAGAATAAAATGTGAAGAAAACGTGGCAATAACGCATGAAGCCCAAAACATGTATGAAAAGAACACTGAACGATCGAAGGAAAGATGAACAGAAGAAGTTATTTGAGTGCGTGGATAAATATAAATGTTTTGTTGTCAGATGCATGTCGGCAAGTTGCTAGCCGAGAAAATAAGCGAATTTTTTGTATTCACCAGCTGAAAAAAAGATAGGGCAGAGTTGCGAAACTTTTTTCTGATATACTTGTTCCATGGAATAATCAGGTTACTTTTAGTCTGATCAAAATTATGATACTGAGGCGAGTAATTTTCCATCTCCATCTTAATATATACAGCTGACTATTCTGACTTTGTCCACCAATATGATGGTAACATTGTTGTGCTATCTACTAATACTGATTCTCTGTGATGAAGTGTCTGAAAGGGTCAAACAACAACCATGCATTTCGAAACATTATCAGTGGTTTCCAATCAAAATGCAACTCCTTACACAAACATTTTTTTCCGATCTAATGACCGCGTTGTCATGTGACCAAATGCAAACGACGAGCAGGTACCCGACTGTTATTACCTGTGTAAAGGATAATCGTTGGCGTCTGATTACACCCTATTCATAATATTATCACACATTTGCATTTAAAGTTAGCGTATATATATATATATATATATATATATATATATATATATATATATATATATATTTGTAACTATAATAGTTGTGAAGCTTAACCGCAGTTTACTCGAAGCGCATTTTTCGAAGGCCACTGAAACCATAGCTAGTGAAACAGAACTTCATTGAGGGTTGTCGACAGGCCTATACGTATTTTCAGAAAATGAATGACACCACATGTGAAACCGTGCTGTCAACAGTCCTTCTTTCTGCTATGAACTGCGTTAATGACACTCATTCGCGAGTCGTTTACACGGTTGTGTATTTCAACAAATATAAAGGAAAGCAATTCAGAAGCCACAATCGGTTATAGCACACATTGACCACTTAAAACTGTAATGATGAGCCAGAATAGATCTTCCGAATTACAGGCAGTGCCTCCGTAAACCTCTGAAATATTATTCCAGGATTATTCAGAATAATAACATGAAGATATCCGCCAGAAAGCCGACGAACATTAGTATGGGACACAAGGAAGTCTTGCAACAAAGCTTTTTCGTTTCTTCAGCGAGACAAAATCGTTAAATGTGGAGTAATATTGTGGTATGAAATTATACTATGGAGTGCATGAAATTACATGCTTTCTTACTAGTTTACACTTTTCTTTCCAGAACACCTTTATATTTTCACTTCTTGCCTTCCTCTGCACCTCAGCTAATATAACATTGGGTTTACTTCTACGTGGGTTCCCCTGTAAGGTCGTGAGGTTTTTGATCCATCTCACGCACTTGTTTCTATTCTGTATTATCTCCGACGTGATGCCAATTTCTTCTACTATTTTATTGACTTCCTCTATCCATTTCACGGCCATTCACACTTCAACGATGTACTGGAAAATTTTTATGATGAACCTGCTTTTCCTCCGTTGTGGAAATTGTCCACAGAATTTTAATCTCCATTTCCGCTGTGGGGGTGTAACCATGTGGGCACATTTGCATTGTAAGTCTCCCTTTCTTCTGTTCTTCTCTGTTCCATATGTAATCGTTTTTTGGATCATAATTATTTATTCTACATCTTTCTTTCCTTTCCCTCAACTACCCTTAGTTCCACGTTTTTTCCCTAATAAGATACCGGAGCCAGTAACACCTCTTTTTTATTTTCAAGTCTTATTCTGCTTTTTATGATAGCACTTGTTTATTCACCTTGTCTGGAATAGTTTGTATGATACTTCAAATTTTCTGGCTCCATCTTTATTCTCCGCTTTATACAGCCCATGGAAGTTAGTCCATTCTACCAGATATCTGGGATGTTACAATCGTTTAACTGTCGCATGTCTTCTTTTTGATATTTATATTCTGAAGTACGTAAGGCTCGGTGACTAAGTGATAAAATGCCAGGCTGCGAATCTGGAAGTGTCGCATTCGAATGGCGGTCGGTTCAAGTATTTGTACCCGTCAGTTATCTCTTCTTTCACCTCTGACAATGTGTGTTAATGTGATAAATGTCGAGCTACACAGGGTTCGGAGTCTCCGCTAAACTGTAGGTCCTCCCATAAATGGCTGGGTAAGTCAGTTCAGAGATCGGAGGAACGCAACAACATACCATCTCCAACAGGATCATTCCCAGCAAAGCACTGTGGTGTTCGAACCAACCTACGTTTGGTAACAGCTAAGCCTTCACGGTATTTCCATGGGAAACAATCGATTTACATTTTACAGCAAAGCCAAGCAGATTATATACCATTTTCTGGTGATGATCTCTGTTTTGAGCTAATAATAAGACAAGGACATTAGGAAAGGACAAAATTTAATTTACTGCTCCTTTCATTCCCTCTAAGGTGTATTCCTTTTATTCCTTCTACTTCCGGAGCTATTCCCTATCTTCTCATAATGTTCTCCAACACAATATTAAAGATGATTGGTTAGATCCTTCCCCTTTATGCCGCAAGGATCTGAGACTACTCACAAGAACTTTACACTGATCAGCCAGACCATTATGACTACATACCTAATAGCCGGTATGTCCACCTTTGGGACGAGTAATTGCGGCGATGCGTCATAGCATGGAAGCAGTGAGTCCTTGGCCAGTCGCTGGAGGGATTTCGTACCACATCTGTGAAAACAACTCACCTAATTCCCGTCAATTTGGGGGAAAGGAGCCATGAGGTTTGACGCCACGTTCAATCACATCCCAAACGTGTTCCATCGGGATCAGATCTGGCAGGCTGGTAGACCAGCACATCGATTGGAACTCGCCACTGTGTTCCTCGAACCACTCCATCACACTCCTGGCCTTCTGACAAGGCGCATTATTTTGTTGAAAAATGCCACTGCCATCGGGAAACATGATTGTCACAAAGGGGTGTACTTGGTCTGCAACCAGTATACGATACCCCTGACCGTCGTGGCCTAGCACGACCTCTACTGGACGCATGGATGCCCACGTGAATGTTCGCCAGAACATTGTGGAGCCGCCGTCAGTTTGTCTCCGTCCCGCAATAAAAGCGTCAAGGAGCTGTTCCTCGGAAGTTGACGGATTCGCGCCCTCCCATCGGCATGATGAAGAAGATATCGCGATACATCAGACAATGTAACGCTCTCCCACAGAGCCAACGTCCATTGTCGAAGGTCACTTCCCCATTTCAGTCGTAGTAGCCGATGTCGTGGTGTTAACATTGACACACGCATGGGTCGTCGGCTGCAGAGGCCCATTGTTAGGAGTGTTCGGTGCACTGTGCTTTCAGACAAACTTGTACTCTGCCCAAGATTGAAGTCTGGTTAGTTTCGCCACAGTGTTCCGCCCGTCCTGTTTTACCAGACTGCCCAGCCTACGGCGTCCGACATCAGTAATGAAGGTTGTCCGCCCAACCCCACGACGTCTGGCCGTGGTTTGATCTTGCTTTTGACACGTGCTGAAGATACTCACTACAGCACTCCTCGAACACCCGACAAGGCGTGGAGCTTCCGAAATGCTTGAGCCGAGCCTCCGGGCCAACACAGTCTGTCCTCGATCAAACTCAGATAGATCGCGGGCCTTGTCCATTCTACATACGGACAGCACGCTCACTGATACTACATGCACCGTGTGTGTATCTAACTAGCAGTCATTTCTCGCCAAATGTCGCTGCTGTCGCCTGGACGGGTTTATATCGATAGCAGGTGGTGGTCACAATGTTCTGACTGATCAGTGCAATATATGTCAGGCTTTTTTGAACGATTAGCGTCATTTTCCTACCAACCCTGTATTTCTCTAAGATACTAAGTTACCAATCACGCTTATTGATCAGTTGAGTCGTAAGCCTTCATAATGTTAACAAAATGGCGACAGTATTCTGATATCTTATTGCTATTGTTCCTAGAAGACGTTTACGGTCACGTATCTGGTCTATACATGTTCTCTCCTTCTTAAATCTGGTTTTTTGTTTTTGGATTAGTTTCTGTGAGCTTCAGCTATACATGAATAACTGGGATGAAGGAATGGATATGAAACTGTATGGGAAAGAGATGGGAAGGGATTAATGGCGAGAGTTAAAAATTTGGGCCGGACCGGGACTGGAACCAATGCCCCACTTCTCTAGAACGGTTCTCTCAGTCGCCTCGACCAACCGGAAGCGCTGCCCGTCAGACCTAAATTCCCAAGTTCCCTTTCCCAGCGCCGCAACGATTCCCGCCCATTAACCCCCTGCTCGCGAATTTCTGATTTCTGTAGCAGATTGGACGTTGGTTGTCCATCCTCACTGAAACTTTTTATCAAACATTCGTCGCGTCCATATAATTATAGATATGAGTGGTGTCTGTTCTGCCGGGCATGTCTATGTTTTGTAAGGCTTTTGCGTGACTGAAAGCCAAGACATCCCACGCTGAGATCTGTACATTCCCCTTTCTTAGGGTGACCTTGTAAGAGAGCACAATTTCACTCTTACTGAATGCTTTTGGCTACCCAAATTTCTTCTATGAAACTGCAATTTCCTCTCGGATCCATTACATTTATGGAACTATTTCCATAACTCCATCTTGTGGTAAGGTGCGTGGGACAACGTCTGGTCGATGAAATGTGTTAATAGTGTATCAACATCTGTTATTTTGATATTATTTTATTGGGCAACCAGTTTCGACGTAACAGTCACGTCATCTTCAGGCCCATCGCGTGAATGACACCAAGCCATTCGTGCATTTATAAAACAAGGCAGCAATATTATTATCTTGTTCCATAGATACACAAACGTCCTCAGCAACGGTCAAACGAACAATTCGTTTGACAGTTGCTGACACATGTGTGAAGAGAACACATGCTCGTGACGTGTGGATATCAATGGAACCAGATATGAATTTTGGTGCCTTGTCTTCTACTTGCACGAGTCGTACTTGTTGTGATTCACGAGACGGGCTTGAAGAGTACATGATTGGTACGTTGAAACTGGTTGCCTAATAAAACAATATCAAAATAACGGCTGTTGGTACAGTACTAACACATTTTTGGAACAACGTCAGCTTGACATATCGCTTCTTTATTTTTAAATCAGGTTCTATGCCGCGGTCCCGCACCGCTCAACAAGTGGCGCCAAAGCTGAAGGAGTTTTCTCATTGTGGACGAGAGGATCATCCAAGGAGCTCGCTGCTAGGGCTACCATTTCTCAGACCCAGCAGCCGGGACGACCGTGTCGAGGCTAACCGGGAGCAGCGGAACACGTGGGACTCTTGGAGCAGTGGCAAGTGGAGGACGCTTGGCGATTGGCGATTTAGCTGGAGAACAACACGAAACAGAGATAGCGGCGCCAACAGCACGTAGGACGGACAATCCAGTGATGTCCCCGCGCAGTGGCTGTGCTAATGCTATGAGCCCTGTACCCACGACTCCTTAAACACTGGATACCCCACTGCTTCGTTGTTTTCCACTACATTGCCTAATGTTCGAGTCTGTAGTGCATTTGGAATGCTATGTATTTTAATTTTCTTACTGCACTGCATTTGTAGTATAGTGCTAGTTTTCTGATCATGTTACTAAACACGTTGTTTCCATTTCTTTTCTGAGGATTTCTTTGCAACAAATTTAGCCTGCGTACATACCTTACTATTTTATTATTGCTGTTTCCTTATAGCATTTCTTGTGTCTAAAGAAATTCAAGCTAAATAACAGGTGTTTTTGATAATAAAGTTGTGTTGACTACTTAAAATAGGTCTTAGTTCTCACAACTGCCACTCACTTCCATTCCTCAGTCTGCTGCAAAATCTAAAAATTTGATGTCACTTAGACTTGTTAGTTCACTGTCTGTGGAAGATATATTTTCTGAATAAACAGATTTCCTAAACGTTCTTTGCAATTACGGACATACTTTGCAATAGGGACCTTTTTATGTATGTCAGCATCTTTTGATGTGAAGCATACATTTGGTAACTCTCATCTCGTGTATTTCGTATTTAATAAGTTTGTAAAAATCTCTTGTCTTGTTCTTCCTAAACTCTTTTCCCAATCCTCAAATATCCACTTCTACATAGATACTCTGCAAGCCACGTACGGTGCGTGGCGGAGAGTACCATGTACCACTACTAACCATTTCTTTTCCTGTTCTAGCAAACAGAAAAGCGACTATCTATATGCCTCCATATAAGCCGCAATTTCTCGTATCACCCACTCGTCTGAAACGATTCGCCACAATTCCCACAGTTTGTGTCCAACACCTTTACACACTTAAGTTCCTATCTCTCTTATTTTGGTTTAAATTAGATTGGATTAAATAATGAATATGACACTTCGTAATGATGTGGAATGTGTCAGTTTCTTTACATGCCATAATTCATGGCTTTCTTGTTGTAAGATTGCTAATTTATATCTAAAAATTCACCCATGAGAAGAAGGAGCTGTCATTAATAAATTCTCTTAATTTGTTTTTAGCTGTTGGTTGGCAATCTGTCAGACCTTTGCTACTTTTGCTAAGTGACCAAAGATTTTTGCGGCAGTATAATTCACTCCTTTCCGTGCCAAAGTTATATGTAACCCAAAATAGTGAAGATCAGACTTTCTTCTAGTGTTGTAGCTAGGCACTCCCTATATATATATATATATATATATATATATATATATATATATATATATATATATATATATATATATATATATTGCGAAGCTACTGTGAATATTCTTAGTTCCTCACATAAATGTTTGCAAGATGATCTAAGCAATTATTACATGCTTTCGTGCAATGAATGCTTTTGCCTTTATCAGGAATTACCCCAAAATCTGCAATACGACAGCAGTGAATGAAACCAGGCATAGTAAGCTAATTTACGTATATTTTTATCGCCAAAATATGCAATAAGTAGCTGACCTCAAACGTTTCAGCAAATCATCAATGTGTTTCTTCCAAATCAATCTCTCATCAATGCACACACCAAAAAATTTGAAATATTCCTCCTTGGCTACAGACTTCTGTTCAAACTCTGTATTTATTAATGGTGTTGTGCCATTTACTGTACAAAATTGTACATACTGTGTTCCATCAAAATTTGCAGACAACCACTTAAAATTTTTCAGAAAGACGTTATTTACTATTTCCTCAGCTAATTCTTGTTTGTTGGGTGTAATTACTATACTTGTATCATCAGTAAAAAGATCTAGCATTGCATCTTGGTGAATACAGAATAGCAAGTCATTAATATACGTATATTGAGAACAATAAGGTACCCACGATTGAACTTTGTGGGACACCAGTCTTGATACCTCCTGAATTTGAGGAATTTGCTGATTTTTGTGCATTACATGAAATATTTATTTCCACCTTTTGTACTCTTCCAGTTAAAGACGAATTAAATAAATTGTACACTGTCCCACTCATACCAAAATACTTCAGTTTATATAGATAAATTCCATGATTTATCGCAGTGAAAAGCCTTTGAGAAATCACAGAAAAACCGAGATGGTGTTGTTCAGTTATTCAGAACATTTAATATTTGGTCAGAAAAAGCACACATACAATTTTCTGGTGAAAAGCCCTTCTGAAAACCAAACTGGCATTCTTTTAGTACTTTATTTTTACAAGTGTGAGAAGCTATTCTCGAATATCTTACTTTTCCAATAATTTTCGACAAAGCTGTCAGAAGCGAGATTGGGCAGTAGCTGTTGATATCAAACCTATCCCTCTTTTTATGCAATGGATTAACAATTGTGTATTTCAATCTATCAGGAAAAACGCCCTGTTTCAGTGAGCTATTACATATGTGGCAAAGAATCCTACTTATCTGTTTGGGCCAAGCTTTTAGAACTTTGTTGAAGATGCCATCATTTCCATCTGAGCTTTTACCCCTGAAGGAGTTTGTTTTCCTACCTTCAGAAGGAGAGGTGGGTAGAATTTCAATTTCATCAAATTGGATAGGTATTGTCTATTTCATATATAGCTTTGGGTTTCCTAATGAACACCTGGATCCTATTTTCTTCACAACACTTAAAAATGATTGTTAAAAATATTTTCAACCTCTGACTTTTTGTTAATAAACTTTTCATTTAGTATGATGGTAATACAGTTTTCCTGTGTTCTTGGTTACCTTTTCCCCTTTAAACAATATTCAAAATTGTTTCAATTTTAGTATTAGAGTTGCTATATTCGGACATAATACACATATTTGTGGATCTTTAATAACTTTCCTCAATAGAGTGCAGTAGTTTTTATAATATTTGACTGTTTCAGGCCCAATACTCTTTGTTGCTATTATATACACTATCATTTTCCAGTTACAAGATACTTTTATCCCTTTAGTAAACCTTGGCTTTATATGGTTTCTTACAATTATATTTCACCGTTTTCTGATTGAAACTTTTCAAAAATACTCACAAACATGTCATGAAATAAGTCGTACTTTCAATTAGGATCATGGTCTCGGTATACCTCATCCCGGTGTAACTGATGCAAGCTTTCCCTAAAATTTTCAATCGTTAAATCGTGAATTGCACGCACTATTTTGGAGGATTGTTTTGCATTACTGTATGGAGCTATGTCATAAACTGCAACTAGTTGTGCATCATGATCAGAAAGACCATTCTTAACAGGATAAAAGTTAGTGTGATAAAATTTATTTTGGCCTATGAAAATATTATCTATCAGTGTGCTGCTTTCCTGTATTAAAGGAGTAGGAAAATCAATAACTGATGTCAGATTGAAAGAATCGAGTAATATTTCCAGATCATTCTTCCCTTTGGACTCTTTCAGAAGATCTACACTAAAATCCCTGCAAATAATAATTTGCTTCCCTCTGTCTGTCAGGTAGCACAACAAGGTTTAGGTGTTCGCTTTTCCCGCGCGCTGTTCGGGAGTGGAATGGTAGAGAGATAGTATGATTGTGGTTCGACGAACCCTCTGCCAAGCACTTAAATGTGAATTACAGAGTAGTCATGTAGATGTAGATGTAGAAGGACCCAACTTTTTCAGAAACAGTTGAAAATTTCCTGATGCAGGCATATGCACTGTTACAATTACAAAATTACCATTGTTTAGTTTAAGCTCACAGGCACATGCTTCTCTATGTTGCTGTACACAAAATTTTTCAGTTTCTAAATTTTCCACATTATGATAGCTTTTAACATACACAGCAACTTTTTATTTTTCCATATTGTCTCTATTTACATGTGCTGAAAGCTTATATACACTTACATTTGTCTTTTCTATATCTGTGACTTTATGATGTTTAGACAGGTAAGGTACGTCTGTCGTATTCTCTGTTTCTAAATCTTCCAAAGAAACAAGAAGTTAATCTACTTTGTTTTTTAATCCCCTGATATTCTGATGCAATGTACTTACATTATTTTTCATTGTCAATCTTGTGATATTTCAACATCTTTCGTACCTAACTGTCTGACCTTCTCAATATGCTTCATTATTTTCAGTGTTGTATCACTGGGCATTGATCTTAGCCTGAAAAAGAGGTACTCCCATGAGTTTCAGTGCCCCCACCCCCCACCCCCCTTAAGGGTTTTGCTGTCAACCCAGCCAATTTACCATTTCCTTTCCTACTGAGGTGCAGGCCATACCTAGTGAAATTCCACCTATCAATAGCATTAACAAGAACCTAACCCATGTCTGACCCAGTCGCCAATCGAAGCAGCTAATCCAACTCGACATTGACCCTCTGTACAAAGCTTTTCAACTAGGTCCTATTGTACTGCATGAAACCACACACCAACCCAACATTTTTATGGTTCGTTGCAGAAGCTATTTTCACCAGGTCAATCTCAATATTTTAGTCCTGATCCCTATCAGTATATTTTCCTGTTCCAATCACTATCGCAACAAGATCCTGCTTTGTAAGGCCCTGGCACAAGGATCCTACATCCTCTACCTCTTGTCTAAGAGATGCACTGGGCTTGAAAAAGGTTTGTAACCTAATTTTTCCTGCAAATCTAGCTCACACCTCTTCCATGCCTACTTTCTAGTAACATAACTTTCCTCCCACTTTCCTCCCACTTTCTAATTTTTTTGAGACAGTTGGTTTCATAATGAAAGTCTGTCGAGCATTCAGTACACCCACAGCCACTTGAGACTCTTCCTTACATAACTGAGGGTGTACAACAACTCCAGTAATGGAAAAATCAGATACTGTTCTCTTTCTGTAGCCCCTATTACCTGCCATCACTTCCCACTTGGCTTCACCCTTCTCTCCCCCCCCCCCCCGCCCCCTTTAACCTGATCAGTACGTCCATAGCACTATCAAGTTCATCCTTAAGGGCTCTAATCTTCCCTTCCTGTTCAGCGATTTTCCTGCCCTTGAACATGCTTTGCGATACAGTGTAAGAGTCCCTAGTTGCTACACCACTTCAACCCACCCAATGAAACTATCTGTTACAACAGATGCATAGAGCGACAGAACTAACTTTCCTCAAGCAGCTCAAACATTTCGCACTTATGGTTGTTTACAAATTTATTTACGAAATAGCTAAAAACTAATGATTGTATTCTGTTATTATAGATTCCAGGAGACACTAAAGTTATGTAGGACACTAACATATGTATGTGTCATTAATACAGAAACGTAATGCACTTAAAATTATGTTAAAACACTAAACTTGAACACTCGAA
Source organism: Schistocerca nitens (assembly GCF_023898315.1). Taxonomy (NCBI): domain Eukaryota; kingdom Metazoa; phylum Arthropoda; class Insecta; order Orthoptera; family Acrididae; genus Schistocerca; species Schistocerca nitens. Next base: position 758,304,817 of record NC_064615.1, read on the forward strand.
AATTTAGGGCTAAAATCGTGTAAGCGCGATAAGCACCTTTTGCGTTCTCGCTTCCCGCGCCCGGGTTCCCGGGTTCGATTCCCGGCGGGGTCAGGGATTTTCTCTGCCTCGTGATGACTGGGTGTTGTGTGCTGTCCTTAGGTTAGTTAGGTTTAAGTAGTTCTAAGTTCTAGGGAACTGATGACCATAGATGTTAAGTCCCATAGTGCTCAGAGCCATTTGAACCAATTGAGCCACTTTTTGCGTTTCAAAAGAAATAAAAGATATAACCTTACTCCTGTAATTCCCCGAGTAGGAGAGGCTCTACTTTATATGTGTGGAACGAAAACAACCAAAATTCTGCTGTTAACACTTACACAAACGTCATAAGTTTATCTGACTCTACGTCTGGAAAAAGCGAGAACCGGCATTTACGAAACGTTTTGCTTTCTCGAAAAATACGTTTGGAAAAGTAAACTCCTAAACAGATAAGTTAGAGTAGGCGCTAATTAATTTATTTACGGCGTAATATTAACATAATTAACAGCTATTACAAAATTAACCACTTACTTTTACGAGCTCAATAATCCAACATCTGTCGTCTGGGTCAGGGTTGGCAACTATCTTTCATACTATGCTCGAAATTGCTCAATATCTGTTATTTGACATCTAAATCGCGTGTATCATTATTTTAAATTCTACATACTTATTTATATGAACTTGTTATAATAAATGTAACTTAGGACAAAATATCAGCTCTAAGCTACGAATTTGGAATCAGATGTAGCACATTTTACCCTATAGTTTAAGTTCCCCTACTTTGTGGATATCCTGCATCTGTTGTCCTTTCACTTTCGCCAAGACAGCAGTACTGTCAACAATATAAAAACTTTCTCTCTCAATGCCAAAGTATTTGCTATTAACGTATGACATATGTTAATAAAATTCTTTGGAATTGAGAAAGAAAATTTTTATATCAATACAAAAATTTATATTACTAAATAATTTCCTTCTAGTCCTATAGTTACTTCCATACTAAATGGTTTTTTAAGCTTTTATGATAGATCTTTGTCGCACACTCAAAAGTAACTTCAACTCTGCGGGTTTCAGTGATTCCTATCTATCTGGATGTAGAATACTGGCCTTCAAACATATACCATACCCATGCATGCAGGTTCCTTTCATCTGCATAGTCCGTCACGTTTTACTTAGGCAAAAAAGTTCTATCTCCTTGTACGTGACTAACAATTATTTATTTACTTCTGATTATCAACTTTATTTCGTTGACTGTTGAAATGTCTGAAACAGTACCTATCATATCAATAAAAGATTGCAACACTTCATTAGCAGGTGTCCGTAACAGAATAATTCCTTCCTTCAAATAAACTACAAATTATACGACCTCTCCTGTGATATTGATACCGTCAATGGCATTAGAAAATTTAGTAATCCAAAAATATTTAGTGTGTGCTTTATATCTCATTATCTGTTATGCCTTATCCATTTCTGCACTGCCAAAATAGTGACATATAAAAGCCAAAAGTGCTGACAATCTTCATGGAAAATCGATATTTGAAGTGGCAAAGAGAGAAATGTCATATTTAAAGTAGATGTCTCTCTAACACTGTGTGGAAACAAATTCTGATAGATAACGTGTAATATCATTTATCAAGTAGGTAAAAATCTATTTCGCTAAAATTTGAACTTTGTTCTGTACAGGTCTGCATTGTTTACAACACTTGATTTTATGAATTACACATGCTTAAAGATTTGGTTAATGTAACACCTAATTCATCGACTTCCTGGGCACCTCATGGTGTTCTTCTACATAACGATCGAATGTACATAAGTGAAATAAAACAGTGTCAATTTTCTGCTCCGGATAACTCTATAGTATTTATATGAAACAGAGGAATCACCACCGTTTGTGGCACTGGTTTTGAAACAGTTCATTTTGGTCTTTTTCATAAACGTAGAATATTCTATGTTATGGGTTCTTGTGGGTGCAGAATCAGAATATTTTCTTTTGCATTCGAGTGACACTTCGTTGTCATCATGTTGGAATTAAGCAGCAAGAAATGAAATACGGGGATATTTACCCTCGGAACACATAGGCAGCTCCAGTTCAAAAATCGGTTAAAATACAGATCTTAAGAGAGAGTTTCTTTTCCTGAAATTTTCGACCAGCGTCTTATCGCTTTTGACGGGATCATTTAATTTTCTAACGACGTCTTCAAAGTTGAATACGTATGAAAGGAAAATAAGATGCTGTGGAGTATTCACTGGTTCTGCTTTCATGTATGGCATTATTCCGTCAAGCACTTCAAATGGCTCTGAGCACTATGGGACTTAACTTCTAAGGTCATCAGTCCCCTAGAACTTAGAACTACTTAAACCTAACTAACCTAAAGACATCAAACACATCCATGCCCGAGGCAGGATTCGAACCTGCGACCGTAGCGGTTGCGCGGTTCCGGACTGTAGCGCCTAGAACCGCTCGGCCACACCGGCCGGCTCCGTCAAGCACTAAAAAATTCTGTTAACAAATGAAATTTCGCCTTCAGTGATGATAGTGAAGTTTTTTGTTCGTAAAGATGCGGTGATGATGGTTATAGAAGTAGCGTGTGAGGGTCACCCAGGGAAAACCATTGGGATTAGTCAGATCGAGGTGACAGACGAGGTATCGACTGGCCTGGGAAAACCGATGAAGGCAGTAAAAGTGTGGAGCCCTGTACCGTTGCCTAGAGAGAAGAGGCGATGGAAAACATCATTGCTGTGCCAAACCAAACGGAAAAGCACATGGATTCCTTTTGGCAGGGTGGGTTTAGATGGCGATGGATTTCACCTGTGATGAAGAGTTGTTTAAGAGAGGAAAAAAAAAAAGAAAAAAAAAGGACGCAGTGGTTTCATAGTTTCTCGATCAGAATAAAAACTTGGTCTTCTCTACCAAACATTCGTTGTTAGATCCGATATGCACTGTCAAATTCTGATACTGATTTACGGTGTTTAAGTGTTGTTTATGCATCTAGGATTTATAAAAAAAATGTTACAAAGTACCAAGCGAAATATTTTACCAAACGACAAAGAAATTCAGATTAAAGTGTAATTCATACCCTATCTTCAGATTTGCTGGAGGGAAATAACTGGCATACGCTCTCTTGAAGTCGCCGTACGTCGTATAGAAGGGCACGCTGCAGTATTTGCAAATGATCTGGTTGCAGATTCTACGAACATGAACACGTGCCGGAATCACAGTATTGAGTTCTGATGAACTACGATGTGAAAGGCATCGACCTGTTACGAAGTCTTCGATACTGACATGGGTGGGAAGAAAAACGAAAATAAATGTGTTTTGCCGTGCACTGAGCAATGCGTCTCGAAATACGCAGCTATATGAAATTACAAATCATGAGATGAAAATTTAACATTTTAAAGTAATATTAGTAAGAATGGTAGCTTTTATTTCCAGATACTTTTCCAAGACACTATGCATGAGAAGTTTATTTAAATAATGTGTGACCTTCAGCGCTGTGGTAGGGTGTCGTCAAATAAATTACTCGTGAAAAAAAAACATATGACAGACAAATATAATCGAGCTCGTTGATGTCACTATGAGTGGTGAAATTCTGCACCGTTGAGATTACAACCGGAATGTTGATAGAGAGGTTCTAATTTTGGCACAGCAAATGCATGTCAAGTGAAATTCACCTGTAGATGTAGTTGGCTCATGCTTCCGCAATATCAGATGCCCCATGAGATAACGCCGTACTGTAGCAATGCGCACTAATTACAAGCCAACCTGTTGCAGACAATGCAATAGGTTCATGCCACTGCGCCGGCAGCGCACCTATTATCCGAGGCGCACTTGATATTCAGCCCCAATGGCCGCTGCACAAGCAGCCAAGCCATGTAATTTGGGTACACCAGTCTTCTTCGGTGAGCACGTATATTCAGTGGCCGATAAGGACTGATCAGACTATACATTCCTCTCTGTTGTGTTTCACACTTATAGCTACAACCTCTAATAGTGCCCTTTAATGTGACAGAAAACATATACACATTTATTTTTCGTTTCGTCCTTAACCTTCCATGATACACGTGGTCTTACTGGTCTCTAATCCAGAGAGAAACTGCAGCGCGAATGACTGAGGGAGGAGCGCCTCGCTTGCGTGGAGAATTCCGCCCGTGTGGTGTCAGTCCATCGGTGTCAAACTGGAGGTTTAATTTCGCGGCCCAGAGGAGCGTTTGGAGGCGGGCTGAATTGGTCTGTCATGTTAACTGCGTCCACTTCCCACGGCGCAGGCTTTCTTTTGATTAATAGGACTGCAGGGAATCCACCGCTCTCACGCCACTTGTTTTTTTCTTTTCCGCCCTTGGAACCAATCAACGAACACACTCCCACTACTGTTTCAGTACCGTTCCAGACAGCCCCCACGAGCAAGCAAAAGACTCTGTGGCACAAAATCCATTTTACTTTACGAGTCCCGAAAGCACTAACGCACGGAGAAAATACAGACCACAGAAATTAAAATTTACGCCTGAGGTCGATGAGAAACTCTCAATAGGAAAAGATCTAAGGTGACCAGAAGGACTTCCGTCAGTCTGCAGCGTGATGTGCGCTGTTGTAGATAGATTAAAACTGTGCCGGCCTATGGCTCGAATCTGGACTCTTGCCTTTCAGAGTGAATTCTTTCAACGATTAAAGTGCCGTATGAAGGTACAACACGTAGGCCTTTGCTAACGCCTCCACTCAAATAAGTGTTTCTCATGAATGCTAGACCAGCAACGTTTGCAATAGTTCTGAGTGCTGAGGAATTTACGAGCTAGAACAGAAGAAGTGGCACAACTGAAGCTGTGAAGCAACTGTTGGTGAGCCTCGCGTAATTATTTTAGTTAGTAAGAGAATTCCTCACGACAAAAAGGCCATGGGTTCATGAGTCAGTACGGTGTACAATTTTAATTTATCTGGAAGTTCCACAGAATTAGGTTTTAAAGCGAAAATCTCATCAAATTGAAGCTCTTACAAAGCCCTTGACGCTACGTCTATATTTACTTGATATACACGCATGAAACAAATGTTTTGCATCACCTCGGCTCCCAGAACTCCGATAGACGTCGACTGTAGATATTGCATCACAGACACAGTCCCATTGACTGTTCAGAAATGTCACTAAACCCGCCCAAAGATGTAAACAACCATGCGTGAGCAGGGCCTATTAGACGGAGGGGGTCCGACAGTCGATCAGTTCCTGTCATTCCACCAGGAAGGAGGTACACAGCTCTTGTTGTCTGTAGTTCAACCATGCTTAGACTGTCAATACCGAGGTTCGATCGCGTCCGCATTGTTACTCTTTCCCAGGAAGGGCTCTCAACAAGGGAAGTGTCCAGGAGTCTCGGCGTGTACCAAAGTAGTGATGTTCAGATACGGAGGAGATACAGAGGGACAGGGACAGGAACTGTCGATGACATGCCTTGCTCACGCCGCCCAAGGGCTACTATTGCAGTGGATGACCGCTACCTACGGATTATGGCTCGGAGGAACCCTGGGAGCAATGCCACCATGTTGAATAATGCTTTTCGTGCAGCCACAGCACGTGTTACGACTCAAACTGTGCGCAATAGGCTGCATGACGCGCAACTTCACTCCCGATGTCCAAGGCGAGGTCCATCTTTGCAACCACGACACCATTTGGGCCCAGCAGAATGCCGAATGGACCGCTCAGGAGTGGCATCATGATCTCTTCACCGATGGGTGTCGCATATATCTTCAACCAGCCAAACGTCGGAGACCTGTTTGGAGGCAACCCGGTCAGACTGATTTTGGAGGCAACCCGGTCAGGCTGAACGCCTTGGACACACTCTCCAGCGAGTGCAGCAAGGTGGAGGTTCCCTGCTGTTTTTTTGGGTGGCATTATGTGGGACCGAGGTACGCCGCCGGTGGTCATGGAAGGCAGCGTAACGACTGTACGACATGTGAATGCAGTCCTCGGACCGATAGTGCAACCATATCGGCATTATAATGGCGAGGCATTCGTCTTCATGGACGACAATTCGCGCCCCCACCGATATCGCTCGACTAGAGTGGCCAGCATGTTCTACAGACATGAACCCTATCGAACATACCTGGGATAGATTGCAAGGGGCTGTTTATGGACGACGTGACCCACCAACCACTCTGAGAAATCTACGCCAAATCGCCGTTGAGGAGTAGGACAATGTGCACCAATAGTGCCTTGATGAACTTGTCTATATTATGCCACAACGAATAAAGGCATGCATCACTGCAAGATGACGTGTTACTGGGTATTAGAGCTACCGGTGTTTACAGCAATCTTAACCACCAACTCTGAAGGTCTCGCTGTGTGGTGGTACAACAAGCAATGTGTGAAACTTCCTGGCAGATTAAAACTGTGTGCCGGACCGAGACTCGAACTCGGGACCTTTGCCTTTCGCGGGCAAGTGCTCTACCAACTGAGCTACCCAAGCACGACTCACGCCCCGTCCTCACAGCTTTACTTCTGCCAGTACCTCGTCTCCTACCTTCCAAACTTAACAGAAACTCCCTGCGTACCTGCAGAACTAGCACTCCTGAAAGAAAGGATATTGCGGAGACATGGCTTAGCCACAGCCTTGGGGATGTTTCCAGAATGAGATTTTCACTCTGCTCAGTGGTGTTTGGTGTTTGGTTTTCCGGACAGAAAGAAAAAACGTGTTTCACCATTTCTGTAAACTCAACTTCGAAGGGGTTGAAACACTGGCTCAAAGTTTTTGTGAAAATCAATCTTTATTAAAGAACTACTAAAGCATTTTTAAAGCTCCATTTAAGACAGTTGATATTTGACTCCTCGGATAGAAATAACAAAATACTTGGCCCTTTGTTATTCGAAATTAAGCCCCAAAAGGAGTGAAATAGGGGATGAAAATTTTAATGAAAATATATCGTTATATTAAAACATTTTAAAGCTAAATCTAAAATATATATATATATATATATATATATATATATATATATATATATATATATATATATATATATATATATATAACCTCTCGATTACAAAGAGAGAAATATGTGTTAGGGGATGAAACTTTCAATGGAAGTATCACCACAAGAACTCAAGTGACAGGATTAAAAATAAATCTCCGACTCCGGCTATAAGACTCGCTGTTTGGTCTGAAGTATCCGGAATAGACAATGGTCAATGGCCTTAATTAGCGTGAAAAGTTTAGAAGGTGTTGCAATTTGTGAACTGAATCAAATAAGCTCTGTAACAGTCGCCAATGCAAATCTGTTTTGTCAGAAGTGAATAGAAAAGAAAACAGCTATTTAATGCACTAACGTTTAAAAAGTTATTTTTGTTGTAACTACTACGCAAACGTGAGCGGAGCAACGGGCGCTGAACTAGTTTTTGATATTTATGGTACATAAAGTTCAGAACTCAAATATCAGTCTCCCAAAACAGTTCCCTGCAACACTAAAAAACTCTCGAAAAAATGGGCGTTCAAGTCTTCTGAGTACCTTTAATACGCTCAAGAGAGGTTTATGTTTAGATGGGTCAAGTGTCTTAGCGGTGGAATGCTCGCACGCCATCTGGGCAGCTGGCTGCGATTCCCAGCTGATACAAATTTTTAAACAAAGGTGCATCTTCGACGAGCATTTCTGTTTTTTGGAAATTTGTGGTAAGTTCCTATGGGACCAAACTGTTGAGGTAATCGTTTCCTAGCCTTACACATTAATTAAACTAACTTACGTTAAGGACGACACGCACACACACACACACACACACACACACACACACACACACACACACACACACACACACACACATGTGCGAGGTACGACTCGAACCTCCGTCTGGGGAGAGCCTTTCGAACCGTGGCAAAGCTCCTGAGACAGCGCGGCTAGCATTTCCGTGTAGTGTAAAATAAATAAAGATGAAAAGAGATTAAGTTGTAGTGTTTTTTGTTAATTTAAAACACCTTTTAGGAACAGAAATTTTCGGTATGACATGGAATGTGAAATAAGAAGGGGTGCACTTTTCATAAAATCATAATCATAAATTTGATGATTAGCAAATATCTGATGATTTTTATATTTAAAGGATGTAGGTTTTCGAACTGAATGGAAAGATACGAAGAAAAATAATGACATAAACAAGACTCGAAGCAGCGATTACCAGTCTCGAGAGCTCACACTTTTCTGTTCTCTTCCTCATGTATTTTACGCTTCACGGAAATGCTTGTGGAATATGCACCTTTGTTTAAAAATTTGCGTCAGGTGGAAATGAAACCCCAGAGCTCCCAAATGGCAGGCGAGCATTCCACCATAGAGACACGTGCCCCGTCGAAATATCAGCCTATCTATAGCGAGTTAAAGCGGCACGCAAAACTTTTAGAAATTCTCCAGAATTTTTAGAGTTGCGTCGAAGAGCTTTGAGAATTAATATTTCAGTTCTGACCTTCACGTAGCATAAACATAAAAAATCCTATTGCCGTGTGGTCTCCCTGCCAGTAACGCTCTCGGGTTTACTAAATGATCCCTTGATGATACGGGCCGCTATTCGTTGAATCTCATCTATTTCTTCTCTTATTCCAACCTAGCATCTGAAATGGTCCTAGACTGATGAACAATACTCAAGAATGTATCAAATGATTGTTTTTCAAGCCACTTCTTTTTGCATATGAACTAAATTTCCGTGGGATTGTCCTAATCAATTTCTGCCTGGCATCTGCTTTTGCTGCGATTAGTTTTATGTGCTCATTGCACTTTAGGTCGCTTAGGACTCTTATATACGGTAATGGAACTCTACGCTTGTTTATAGGCAATATCTATATCTATCTGCATCTACATGAGTACTCTGCAACTCACAATTAAGTGCCTGGCAGAGGGTACATCGAATCACCCTTAAGCTACTTCTCTACAGTTCCACTCTAGAACAGAAAAACGAATACTTAAATCTTTCCGTGCAAACTCTGATTTCTCTTATTTTATCATGATGAATATTTCTCCTTATGTAGGTAGGCGCAAAGAAATATTTTCACACTCTAAGAACAAAGTTTGTGATTGATATTTCATGAGAAGGTCCTACCAAAGCATAAACGCCTTTTAATTACTGCCAACCCAATTCGTGTGTCATATCCGTGGCACTCTCTCCCTTACTTCGCGACAGCACAAAAAAAGAAGCACTTCTTTGAACTTTTTCAATGTCCTCCGTCAGTTCTATCTGATACGGATCCCACACCGCATAGCAGTATTCCAGAAGAGGGCGGACAATGTGTTACACTTATTTACGTTCACGTTTAACTGTCCGTCCCTGCACCAGTCGTCGATCGTCCACGGGTCTTCCTGCATTTTGCTAAAGTGTTTTCAGCTTTCCTACAGACAAAGCATCGTCTGCGAATAGACTAACGGGGCTTCCGACGCCGTCGACTAAATAATTTATATGAGTTAAAAAATTAATTCACCCAAACGCAGAAGTTTTGAGCGTGAAACTTTTACTGTTTTCTACTTGTGTCGACTGGTAATGTGTGCATAATACTTCTTATTTTTTAAAAAAATGGCTGTAAGCACTATGGGGCTTAACACCTGAGGTCATCAGTCCTCCATACTTAGAACTACTTAAACCTAACTAACCTAAGGGCGTCACACACATCCATGCCCGAGGCAGGATTCGAACCTGCGACCGTAGCAGCAGCGCGGTTCCGGACTGAAGCGCCTAGAACCGCTCGGCCACAGCGGCCGGCTCTTATTTTTATCTTACATTAATTTCAGCTAGAGACCTAATAATCGCAGTAGCCGAAATGAAAGCGATCAGGCGCCTCTGTTCGCCAAATTTGATATTTATCTGTTATGTCATTGCTACCTTTCTGTATGTAAACGCGTTCTGGAGAAACGACATACTTTAATGCCACATTTGTAATCACTTTTGTTGTTTTAAAAATGCTTTTAACGTGCTTTGAGTGTTCGTGCATGACCTGAGTCTTGCCAGTCGTGATACGGAAATGTTTATCCAAAGTTTTTAATTTTGTACCGTTCCTTTACATCAGTACCTGTTGAGGTGCGCGAGCACACTTTTTGTGTGTGTGTGTGTGTGTGTGTGTGTGTGTGTGTGTTTGTGTGTGTTTGTGAGTGTGTACTTTTACTTCTTGTAATACGAGGAGAGTTGCTGGACAATGGATCACATTGTGCCCATTAAGCTAGGAGTAGTTGTTGGCATTCTGCATTGATATCACGGAATCATACCGCTCTAATTCGCGTATATACATGTTTCCAACAACTTATTGCCTCATAAACAACTTCAATGAACTTTTATTCTGAATGCGCACAATTTTTAAAACACCTTCTTTAACATTTTACGGGCACTGAGCAGGAACCTTGAAGAGTTTGTGGTTATTTTTCCGTAAATATCACGCTTGGCAACCCCAGAATGACAGAAAACTAAGTAGGAGCTCAGGCAGCAGGTGTGCTATTTAAAACTTTGCGCAGCGCCATGAAATTATTTTAAGTCGACGGAAGCGTGGGTGTTGCTGAGCCAGGCGCACGGCGGCCACGCAAACACCGGCGATTACATCCCGCCCAGCTGACCGGCTGAGCCCCGCCAGATTACCTGCACGTTTATTCTTGTTTCGCCCCTGCTTTCTGTCGAGTCGAGGCGAATAGCACCGCACATCCAGGCCGGTATCCCGCTGTGTCGCTTTCACGCTTGTTACGTCGAAGTATCGACACAGTCATTACTAGTGCCAAGATCCGTCCACTTCTGCTGCTGAGCTCAACAAGAGAATTTCCTTTTGGGTGACACTGGCGACTGGTGTGTACTCAGGCTTCTGCGGCAATTGTGCGCTTCAGTAATATACCTCGGTGATTGCATACTCTAATAACATTGACCAGATGATGACGGTGGCTCTGAGCACTATGGGACTCAACTGCTGTGGTCATAAGTCCCCTAGAACTTAGAACTACTTAAACCTAACTAACCTAAGGACAGCACACAACACCCAGCCATCACGAGGCAGAGAAAATCCCTGACCCCGCCGGGAATCGAACCGGGGAACCCGGGCGTAGGAAGCGAGAACGCTACCGCACGACCACGAGATGCGGGCTAACATTGACCAGCGTTTCTATTAAACTTACGAGAGTAACCTGCAATAGTGCTCAAATCGATGCTCCACAGTAGTAGAGAGTTTTCATTCATATGATGGAAGAAACCCTAGATACAGCACGAGCTTCCAGGAGAGAGATAGAGAGGACGTCTGTGTTTGCTGACGAGGGCCACACGGTGGGGAATGCTTTAAGGAGCATTATAGTGAGATATCCAGAGGACCTTTCCTGTCAGTATATAGTACCTCGTCCAGAAGAAACGAATAGGCATATCAGCATTCAAACAAACTGATCACGTGCTGCTGGTATTCTAAAAAACGTTATCAAGGATTTAGAAATAGTGTATGGCCACAGTGTTTCAGGCATAAACGAAAGATTTTAAAGCATAGTGTGACGGGGTGTAAGTTTTTCAGATATCATTTCAAAAAGCTACTGTTTATTAACACATAATTGGTTATGTTTATAATATCTTGTACCGATTTTTTATTTTATTTTGAAATAAAATTACTAAAAAATCTCACAAGGGCAGGGAGGAAATTATCAATAAATAATTTTCTTTCAACAATACTCCGCCTCGTAAAGAAACATAGTCTGAAAAGGCATCTTCATTTTCACTTCATCCACTCATTCATTCGACTCTGGTTTTGTGGAAACATCACGCATGTTAGTTAATTCAGAGAAGAATATCGTGTGATGTGTAGGCTTATTTCATTCGACTTTTATCTCTCGTAGTACCTCTGAGAAGTCGATCACGAAGTAAGACACATGGATAAGCATAGCACTGATATGATAAACATTGTTATTTTTTACATCGAAGGATTGCTGACATTTTTGCGAAGCTTTCACTTGCCACTCCCTGCGACTCAAGCCAACCTCTCTCCATGCATTGTCGTCGATTAACAGTAAGTACTGATGCCTATCGACAATATTTCCTACATCTTTTGTAAACACCGTGGTACTAAAAATGTTCGTAATTTTTCCATTAAATTATATGTGCAGAATTGTAGCGGAATATTCACTAAGCTTTAACTCTCGGGAAACAGAAACTCGGTTACATGATATGAGTAAGGGGGCACGAAGGAAGAAAAAGAGTTGTTAAGTAAATGAAACGGAGCGTAGAAGTGCAGATCATATAAGAACACGGGCTTGTGCATTATGAAAGCAATGATGGGTTTAACATTTTCGTAGATATCGGTACTATAGACAATCTATAAAGTACATCAGCTGATGTAACTATGGTAATAATTAGAAATAGAGTTGAAAATTTTATTCAGTAGCAGACTGCGTGCCGAAATAAACTTTACAGAAGTATTAGAACTATAGGCCGGACCAGGAGTTAAATTCGATTCTGTGTTATTCTGTCAGAAGTATTTCTTCAGTAGGCCCTAGGTATTAATTGTAAACACACTAAAGGAAGTACTAGAAAACAGGTCGTATGCCTATGAAGTATGCTTAGATGATTGACGACTGAGTTGTAAGAACGTGTCTAGAAAAAGGTAGAGTCAAAAGAAAACTCTTAGACAGTTAATGTCCGGCATGACGTCTTAAAGCGTTATCCTGCAGTAAATATGTTTTTGAGGATGTCACCCACAGCTTTTCACAATTTAACGTGCAAAACAGCCAGGGAAGTTTCGAAAGGAAACACTCTTTCGGTTCTCGATTACAGCCCAAGTTACCTCGAATTTGTTACTTTTTACCTAAGCAACAATTTACAAGCCTTTCTCATTTTTGTACAGAGGTACTATAAGGTACAGGGTGACACATTAGTATCAGTAAAACGTTCCTACAACTATTTCTAAAAGTACTTAATGTCTTCTGAACACTACGTAGATTTGGTTTAATCGATTTATCTTATGGATTTATAACGCAACTGTCGATAACCTACGCATATACAATAATTTTTTCATATATATGAGCGCTGTTCGGAAAGTAGGTCTGATCAGTCGCGAAATGGAAACCATGGTGAAAGTCAAAAATGTTTTATTTGTAATAATTTGCTACACCTTCCAACTACTTCTCTACACATTCGCCGCTCAGACGTAGATACCTGTCGCAGCATTGTATCAATTTTCGAATAGCCTCGTCATATAAGGCAGCCGTCTGAACTTTCCCGCACATCTCTACGCTGGTCTGCAGTTCTTTGTCTGTGCCAAATGTTGTCTTCATATCCAACGGTTCATGCGAGCAGAGATGAACATCAGAGGGAGGCAAGTCGGGGCTGTATGGTGGGCGATCAAACGTCTCCCACCGAATACGCTGCGTGCGCCTTCTCACTGCCCCTGCAGTGTGCAGCCGAGAATTGTCATGTAGAAGGAAATGGATGGTAGGTACGTTACATGGGGCTGCATGAAATCAGTCGCAACCTCGCAGTGGGCTCTCGTACTTGGCGGGAGACACTATCGCTCTAGGCATTTTTACGTGCTCACTGTGTGCTCAGAACTGCAAAGGCGACGTGAAGTGATCGACAGGCATACTAGAGACACTGCCCAACGCATCTGTGCAGAGCTTCACAGGATTTTGACTGTCGTTCCCATTTCGCGATCTATCATACATTACTTTCCAAATAGCCCTCATTTTTATGCTTCCAGTCCCAAAGCATTTCTTTTGTTAACTCTTTTACCTGCAGTAAAAACAAAAATCACTATTCTTTTACACTCCTTGATGTGGACTTCCCATTATACATCGTCTATAAAATTTATTCTCAGGAGTTAGCATTCCACGGAATCCACTGAATACACAATGGTTTGTAAGATCCAGTTAACTGTGTGCCCACTAATCCCGCTCTGTGTGGCGCCATTCTGCCACCCAACAGCGCCTACAAGAAATACAGGCCCCGCAACGAACTTGTGAAGTCACACTAACAGTCTTGCCCGTCATAAATCGTGAGCACTCGGCTACATCTGGGGCCACGAGGAAAATCGATATGTGAATAAAAAGGTACCCGCTAAGGGCCTTAACTTTGTGAAGTGCTATCGAGAGTTTGTATTTAAGCATGCAGCTACGAGCTGTTAAACTGGTGTGAAACAGTAACTTTCTCCACGCTGGAGACGGCCACTGGCACTCTTGAGACCTATTGGGTCACGTGCTATGACGTACGTCGCAGGGCTCGAGTATCTCTTCGCCGCGGCCTCGTAGAAAGCTCACCGTGATTGCGCACGCGCCTCTTCACTGCGGCAGATGTACCTGTCATTTCGTGCACGCCACAAAAGCGATCAGGACGCGTCGTGCAGAGCGGCGGACAGATAAGCGAATGAGGTGCTCCTATCGCTGTTTTATACGCAACTTCAGGTGCTACAGTGCAGGCATCTAAACGGTACCAAGCGATAAAGCTTGTTTGTAACCAATGAGGTCTTCCTCACTGACTATAGGGAAATGGTATTCCTAACTGTCACTTCGCAACAGGCGAGTTCTAACTGCAGCAATGAGCACACCGTTGAAAGGATTTCATTCGTTGTAAGTCACAGTTCACTAAGGTGCTGGTTCCACTAATTAGTGTTGTTTTGAAACAAGCCAGCAGGAGAAGAAAGTATTAGGTAATAAGCAATAGGTTTGAAACAGCGGTCACTATTAGAATCAATGTCTTTGATTAGAGCGGAAGTGTCTACAAATTAGGGAAGTCATAAGGCAGTCTCTGATAAATACACTGATAGGTAATGTTAATATGCATAGCGAACCTCTTCATAAAAAAAAAAAGAACTTGAGGAACGTTTCATTTGTTTGAGCACGTTGCACTTTCGTTTCATTTAGCATCTAAACATTGAACAAAAGGGTCTGGAGCGATCCACTGAAACTTCCAGACTGTTTCCGAGAATAGCTTTACTACAAAAATTAATGAGCGTCATATCAACAAAGTACTATTTTTAAGAGTTGTCGAATGATTTAAAAGTATAACCAAAAACACTTACCAAAGCTGCTTTAAAATTAAAATAAGGTTTTCGCCTCTTCAATGGTGACGCTGTTAGAGGCGGAACACAACGTCGTATAGGACAACAATGGAGAAGGAAATCGGACTTTGTTCTTGTCAGAGGCACCGTGCCTTTGACAAGATTTAAGGGAATACCGGAAAACTTACCTACGGATAATGGACTAGAAATGTATTCGCCACTCTGCTTTCTAGCTCCGCAGTGGCTTTAGTAAACGGCAGGTTAGCAGCACAGAAAAAATCTCTTTCCTACCAGTTACTAAGAAATTATTATATATACAGAACCACCCATGAAACATGTCCATGTTACATAGTGTATCTTTCACACAGAATATTTATAAAGTTGCTTCATTTATTTTCCTCACGTAATTCAGTACTGTAGTAATATTATGGCTCTGAGCACTATGCGACTTAACATCTGTGGTCATCAGTCCCCTAGAACTTAGAACTACTTAAACCTAACTAACCTACGAACATCACAAACATTCATGCCCGAGGCAGGATTCGAACCTGCGACCGTAGCAGTCCCGCGGTTCCGGACTGAGCGCCTAGAACCGCTAGACCACCGCGGCCGGCGTAGTAATATTACTCCTGTTTCACAATGTAAGTTATTTATTGATTTAATTAACAAATATACCTATTACTTGCAACATGTTCCATTAGACTGCATGAGAATTTCTCGTATACATATTTACTCACCTAAAACTACTTCCGTAAATGTTTCTTCAAGACTACATGCAACTGATACGTTGGTTTTACGGAGTTGAAGTACACAGAATCCACAAAATCAACATTTACAGTGATCCAGACATTAATGGAGGAGGTGTTTAACGGCAAAAGCTGTCCGATTCCTAAACAGAGCCAAGGATATTTGTACTATACATATTACAAAAAGAGGTCATCTGCATAACAATGAAATTTGTTTCACGATTACAAAAACAACAAGAAAAACAATAATGAGAATGTCTTCTGGAGTGAGAGACAACGATGGTATCAACGTAAGCATGATCAAGAAAGTTGTAGATAGCACAGTACCTGTCTTAAGATACATATTTAATTCTTCTCTCGTGACTGGAAGATAAGCCACTCCACGAATAACAAGCATAGTCGGAACGAAAACTCACAATCGCCATGTGAATACCGACTCATCACCATGTAATCCGCTGTATCCAAAGCTCTCAAATATATTTTTCATCACCAAATTACTGAATACTTATGCAGATTCAGCCTACACGACAAATACTAGTCCCTGTTTCGTAAACAGTATATCACAAACACAGCATTAATTAAAATAACTACGATATGAAATATGCCACGAACAACGGTGGGAACACAGAACTGACATTATGAGACTGTACCAAAGCATTTTAATACCGTCAACTCCGAAATACTGTTCCGGAAAATATAACAGCTTAAATTTCCGAATAGTACTATGATGGGGTTTTAAAGCTACTTGTAAAACAGAGAGCAACGTGTTTTCTGTGGGAATGAAAACACCCAGCAGAATGTTCTCCCAGGAGTGCCACAGGGATTAGTCCTGGGCCCACTATTGCTTTTCTTGTATATCAGTGATATCTCGTCGATTCTGTACTACACTTATCATTTCCGTGGCGACGATCTTCATCTTCACCTAACCGCCAGGTCCGAAGACACCAATACTGCGATCGTACAGATGAATGACGTTCTGCCACCGATTGTAAGATTGGTGGAAAAACTCGCGCTTACACTAATTGCGAAACTGTCAAAAGTAATTTTAATATTCCAACAGAAATCAATGAGTTTTAAACGGTGTGGACAACTGCATCATATTTTTCTTGACTGTATACCGATATAGTCAAGAACAGTAAAACACTTGGGTGTAACTTCAGATGAGCATCTGAATTGAGAACAAAATACTGTCACCACATGTAGAAGGACTTCCGCGTGTCTATGTGCCCATAACGACCTTCGGAACATATTTCCATTGGATGTGAAATGTAAATGTGTGCAATCAGCCGTTCTACCGAAACCTCCACTACTGTGATGTAATCCATCGTGGCACGAGTAGTGAGAACACTAGAGAGTTAGAATTAACCATAAACGCTTGTGTGCATTACGTATCCGACATCCACGTAAATGACAGTACCGGTGTTTCACACGCCCATATAGGTTGTTCGCGGTCAGACAAGTTACGTGACTAAAAATGCTGCGTTTACTTTATCGGATCCTCAGTGCATCTCAGTACCTTACATCAGAAATTAACTGTAACCCCGCGAATTGGTTACCTGGCCGTGTGGCAATACTCTCGTGTTTGCACCCGAGAAGCAGGGAGGGGAGGTACACTTCAGTCCATTTTCAAGTTAACCACCGTCACACGCTATACACGGTTCTACGAGCCACGGAATGAAGTGCTAATTTAGAACAAGAAAAGAAAGACTCACGAGATAATGTCTATTAAAATTTCGCGCCAGTCGCATAACAGTGTCGCTATTAGCGCCACTATAAGGAAACAGGTTTGTTTTAAATACACGCTGTACCGGTTGTGAGCCTTAGTTACCTTTGAGATTGGACGTGATGAGTTCATGTTATTCTAGAATACCTTAAAGGCGACAGCTCACTGAATTTGAACGAGGTCTTGTAACAGGGATGTGAGATTCAAAATGGTTCAAATGGCTCTGAGCACTATGGGACTTAACTTCTAAGGTCATCAGTCCCCTAGAACTTAGAACTACTTAAACCTAACTAACCTAAGGACATCACACACATCCATGCCCGAGGCAGGATTCGAACCTGCGACCGTAGTGGCCGCGCGGTTCCAGACTGTAGCGCCTTTAGCCGCTCGGCCACCACGGCCGGCAGGGATGTGAGAAACTGACTGTTCGTTCTGTGATACTGTATAAAGACTTAGTAGGAAGGTAGCTACTGTGGACGATTGTTGGCATCAGTGATCATGAGAATGTACGGTTGCAAGAAGACCGGGCTCCGGACGGCCACGTAGCACAACCGAGAGGGTAGACCATCGTGTTCGGCGTATGGGTCTAACATATCGTACTGCATCTGCAGCAACAATCTGAGCAACAGTAGGCACCACTGTGACACAACGAACTGTTACAAATCGGATACGTCAAGGACAGCTCCGAGCCAGACGCTCTGTAACGTGCATTCCACTCACACCAAACCATCGCCATTTGGGACTTCAGTGGTGCCGAGCGAGAGCTCATTGGAGGGCAGGATGGAAGTCTGTTGTGATTCTAATGAAAGCAGGTTCTGCCTCGATGCAACTGATGGCCGTGTGTTGCTTGGAAAGAGGCCAGTTGAGGGCCTGCAATTAACGTGTCTGCGTTCTAGACACACGGGACATACACCTGGAGTTCCGGTCTGGCTGCGATTTCGTATGACAGCAAGAGCACTCTCGTGGTTATCCCGCGCACCCTGAATGAAAATTTGTACGTCAGTCTTTTGTGACGCTATTCATGAATATCAATCCAGGGGGTGTTTTCCAACAGGATAACGCTATCCCACATACCACTGTTGTAATCCAACATGCTCTGTAGAATGTCCACATGTTGGTTTCTCCTGCTCGATCACAAGCTCTGTCTCCAATCTAGCAGATGTGGGACATCATCGGACGACAACTCTAGCGCCATCCACAAACAGAATGAACCGTCCCTGTACTGACCAACCAAGTGCAACAGACATGGAACTCCATCCCATAAACTGATTTCCGGCACCTGTTCAAGATAATACATGCACATTTGCATACTTGCATTCAACATTCTTGCGGTTACACCCGTTATCATGCACAAAAATTTCACGTTTGCAATGGATTATCTCACGCTTACATTAACTTGTCATCTTGCAATGCTAATCACTTAAATATGTTACCTAGTGAAATGTATTCCTGAAGTTTCATTACTCTATATTAATTATTTTTAGGTGTTGCGACTTTTTTCCGTCAGCGTATTTTCAGTTTCCTCATTCGTCCAAGTGTGTCTCCTCCAGTACTCCTCACACAGTCTTTTTGGCGTGATACATTACCTTCTAACGTCACAGCATTAAAAACTTATGTCACAACTACAAATGCAAACTGGACGCACCGTTTAGGGGTAGCAACGACGAGATCTCGCGTTTGATTTCCGGTGATCACTTCAAATGTTTCTCTGGGGAGTGAGACGGGGGTGGGGAGACGACTGGAAGGAGGTATACTGAGCCTCGTGAGGCCAACTGAAAAGCTGCTTGAATATAAAAGCTGCTTAAACATAAAAGCAGCGAAATTAAAGCGCAAATCGTCGATGAAGCATTACGTCGAAAGGCAAGGAGCAGCGTAGCTTTCAAACGATATTTATTGATTTTGCATCAAAAGCACCAGCCGTTATTTTTTATGGTTAGACAGTGAAATATTCAACACATTACAACTACGAATATTATTCTTTGCAAGATTCCAGACCAATCTAAAGGGATTTAGCTTTAAATGATATAGTGGCAGTAGGAATGGAACCATTTTCTTTCAAAATTTCGTCAATGGAATAAAGAGGAAAATGTTGGCGTTCTTCAATTAACGCCAGAGGTTGGGGTTTCCTTAGCTCTACGTACTTTTAATGTTTTTCTGTACATTTATAAATGACAGTCCGAAGTTTTCCTGTTGTAGTCATAGAGGATAAGTAACCACGAAACGAAATTCTGCATTTACATCAATTAAATGTTGTCTGGCAGCATTGTCTGACAATATCGTTTGCATACGGTTACTTTATTCACATTGTAGTATGTATGAATACACGGTTCGTGTATATAAACAACAGGTACACACCAGATGAGAATACTGGACGTTAGTTGCAGCATTTACTGCTGGACCAGCATGTGACGAGCGCTGCATATTGCGTGGCATTCGAGACGAATTGTCCATGTTGGCTACTCTAACGCGGTGTTTCATACCATCATTCATATCATCTGGTTTCATATCATCACCTCTCCTCAGTGAATAAAAGTTTAGTGCCATCATTTCGATGGAGTATGCTGAAGCGCCGAGACATTTACCTCACCCAATTCATCGTCGGAAAAACATCAGTTCAACGAAGTCTGTAGACCGCTGTGTGGAATTACCAGGGCCGAGATACACTGATGGGCCAAATCATTATGACACCTGCTTAATAGCTTGTATATCCCTCTACGGAACACAATATATCACTTATTCTGCGTATCAGTGATCTGACAGTTTGTTGGTAGGTTCGTGGAAGTATGTGGGACTATATGTCTACGCATAGGTCATATAATTTGCGTAAATAACGGGCCGCTGACCTATGTACGCAGTGATGGCGCCCGATAGCGACTCAGATGGGATTCTTAGGATCTACATCAGGCGAATTTGGTCGCCGAGGCATCAACGTGACTTCACTATGATGCTCCTCAAACCACTGTAGCACGGTCTGGCTCCGAGAGACGGACAGTTATACTGCTGAAAGATGACATCGCCGTCGGGGAAGACATCAAGCGTGAAAGGATGCACGTGGTTCGCAGTTGTCAGCGTGTCTTCGATTACTACCACAGGTCCTGTGCAAGCGCAGGAGAATGTCTCCCACAGCATAATACTGCTCCCATCAGCCTGCGTCCGTGGCGCGCCGCACTTCACGAGCCGCCGTTGACCTCGACGACGCTTTTTGTGGAGACGACCATGGAAAAAATGGTTCAAATGGCTCTGAGCACTATGGGACTCAACATCTTAGGTCATAAGTCCCCTAGAACTTAGAACTACTTAAACCTAACTAACCTACGGACATCACACACACCCATGCCCGAGGCAGGATTCGAACCTGCGACCGTAGCAGTCCCGCGGTTCCGGACTGCAGCGCCAGAACCGCTAGACCACAGCGGCCGGCAGACGACCATGGACCTAGTGTAACAAAACTGTTATTCACCCAAAGAGCTGGCACGTTTCCTTTGATCGAGGGTCGAATTCCGGTAGTGCTGTGCCCACTAAAATCGTAATTGACGATGTCGTTGGGTCAACATGTGAACACGTAGGAGTGGTCCGCTGTGGATCTCCATGGTCAGGTCCGCTGTGGATCTCCATGTTCAACAACGTACGATGAACAGTGTGCTCCAAAACACTTGTGCGTGCACCAGCATTGTGCTCTTTTTTACTTACTACTCATGAATTGATAAAGTTTTAAATATTTCTGGTATATGGATCGTGTAATACTGCAAAGACTGTGCAGCCTCTTGTGGGCCCAAGTATTCATCGTCATGGCAGAGTTTACCTAGCAAGTTTTGAAAGTATTTCTATATTACATGAATCTTCACAGCCGCTGTAATCTGAAAACAATTGTGCTAAAACGCAGCGGCTCTCTTCTTCTCCGTGGCGCTGATGTTGCTAGACTCTGCCGTTCTCTGAAACGTTCTATATTTATACAGCTTCGCTATAGACAGACATAACTGCAGCGTAGGTGCAGTAGTACACACTCATGATTCTTGAATGCTGGTGTCAGTCTGGGGGAAGTTTCTGATAAAATTAAAACAGTTCTAGTAAACTTTTTGTGATTTTCTGAAGAACAACTTTCGCAGTACCCCCCGTGATAAATACCACATGGCTGATACTGCACTAGTGGTTTTTTACAATAAATAGCTTTTACATTCACAGGCGGCTATGATAGCCGTGAAAACATTCTACATGACAGTGAAACATATAAACAAAAAGATAATGTAGAGCTACGGAACGTAAAACACTTCTTTTCTGGTTTCTGGAGTCACTGTGTACTTAACTATGTGGGAACCCGTAAGGGTTCATTTCGTGAAAACAATACGTCAGTTGCGCAAACTTTTTGCGAAATACGTTCAAATGGCTCTGAGCACCCTGGGACTCAACATCTGAGGTCATCAGTCCCCTAGAACTTAGAACTACTTAAACCTAACTAACCTAAGGACATCACACACATCCATGCCCGAGGCAGGATTCGAACCTGCGACCGTAGCGGCCGCGCGGTTCCAGACTGCAGCGCTTAGAACCGCTCGGCCACTCCGGCCGGGGGGAAATACGTGGTTCACTCCGTATTAGAAAAGTGCTTATGCTAAAAGACTACTTCACGATACGAATACAAACTGACTCTCTGTTTACAGAAAACACAGACTCATTGTACGACATTTAGAAAAAAAGAAACGAGATCATTAAGCGGGCCAAATATTGAGGTAAGCCCTGTTTAATCAGAGCAGTCTTCGTCCACGTTAAATGCAAAGCCATCGGGAATTAGTTGCTTCACTTGACTGCTCTTCCACTGGACTTGGTCGTTGGAATCCTCCGGCGATTTACAACACGATAACGCACGGGTTCTGCGCTCGGTTGGAATGGGACACATGTATACGTACGGAACTGTTTCCAGGCGACAAGCGGCTGGGGACTTCTGTGGCGAGGTCGTAAGGTTGCCCTATCCGCAGACTAAATGGAAGAGGAGGGGTGCGAACGTTTTACAGGTGGTGCGAATTCCACGTCGCAGTCTGGATCTCTCCGTAAATTACACCGTCGCGTAATTGCCCTATTTTAATTTCTCCGGGGTAATTCCGTTTTTACTGCGGAATAACGCGGTGGAAAAGAGTTGAGCCTGGTTTTATATCAAGCAATAAAAAAATGTGTTTCCGTTTCTGGATATAATGACACGCTGGAGAAGCGTCTTCTGGAAAGGCCTGACGTGAAGTTACTGTACATTGCCCAGATGTTGATAGCAATTTATTACTCTGTTCAGTGCAACTTGTGAATAGAAATTTCATCGGGGAGTGGAACAGTGCCGAGTAACAAAAATGTCTCTTCTTTTTCTCACAGGTAAGAAGCGGATATGGCTACGAGCACAAGATTTCAGCAGCAGAAGGAAACATGATGACTTGTCGTTCTTCAAGTTAAGGTAAGAATTGTCATCAAATAAGATGATTAATTTAGAGGCACTCATCAGCGCCAATCGTGACACAATACAAGAAAACACATTTCAAGGCGTTGTCGGTCACAGTAAAAGAAACAAGTCATATTTTAGACAGTAACTGCATCTATTATTCGATTCTATACCTTGCTCTTGTTTCTGACTGTTAGAAATGAAACATAATGCTCAGATCACGAACAGAAATAGACTATAACCAGTGACAGTGGACAAATACAACACACTACATCTTTCCCGCGACTAATGCACTAAAATAACTAATAATAAGTCTAAAATTAAATGTCTGGATATTTTAAAGCATAAAACAGAAGGGACACGAAAATTCAGCATCAATGAGATCCGTCGTTGTACCTCACTTTATTAAATTCAAGAATCAAAATTCTTACTTTTACAACACATGGGAGTTGGGAGGAAATAATATTATTGTTTTAAGAAAGATCTCATAGCAAAAAATTAACGAGCTTACAATGTTCGAACAATGATCTAAATGAGTGACTACACAAATGAATACAGTCTGTTGATGGTACTGCTAGGCACCATCTAATGACTGTATTCATTTGTGTAGTAAATTATTTCGATCATTGTTCGAGCTTCGTAAGCTTGTTTACTCGTTCCAAACGCTTTGCGTTTCTAGGGATGATAGAAATCTACGCTGAGTACGTGGTTGTCCTGTGCGACGTAGGAAAGGTCGCTTTTGGACACAGAATGTTACTTTAAAAGTGCTTCTTATCCAACAGTGGTGTTTCGACTAGTTCGATATCTGTGCAACTTTTTGAATCACCCTACAGTGGGCGGTGCGAAAAGTCAGATACGGCAGCGAGGGAAAAAACGAGCAGACGAGTCTGATGTGTCGGCTGCGGCGTCCGTAATTTCCAATGGGAGCGACGTCCCATCGACAGCCGCTTTTTTTCCGGGTGCGTTAAATCTGATTATTCTCCGGCTCAATACTTCGGCACGTAACGGTTGCAGTTCAAAGCATCGAAGAGTCAAAGGGTTTCCAGTGGATGTAGCAAAACGTATTTGGACCTTGGTATTTTGTATTCATTTATTTGGTCCACAGAACACGCAACTAAATTCACCACCCAGGCGACAGGTGTATGCGAGCTACAATACTTAGGAACCACAGCCAATATTCTATTAATCGTACAGTGGTCCGCTTCTCACAGTTTAAGATTTTTTGTTACATCGCTTGATGGTCTACCCCAAGATACCTAAACTGCTAGTACCGTTCGTTCTAATTGGGCCCTTCGTCAAATTACCCTCAGCAAACAGTACTATGTTAAAGTGTTATGTATATGCGACGCTGCGCTGTATCTGCAGAAAATAATAAACTTGCAATAAGCCGCGTTATACAGGGTGAATCTCCTAAAAGTTGTACCGAAAATATTGCGGAAATGGGAAATGGTATTGATTTGCAGTTTTCACAGAATGAATTGATAGTCAGCGGCTCCTATTGTTAGCCAAGCAACAGATTGTAATGATACTTCGAAAGTGTATGTCTTCTGCAAACATGCACTTTTTTAAATGGAACAGTGTTTATTGACATTAAAAAACTAAAAGTTGGGTAAGTACAATGTCAGTGGTGTTTGTTGCAGGATTCTGGTGCGATTCGCTTACGAGATATCGAATTTTGAAAAGTTCCCACACCGATACTTGCGGTAGCACACACTAAAGAACAACACAAGTACACACACTAGTTATGTGGATTGTAACCAGTAACGAGACAACTGACCACCGCAGGTTGTGTTCAAAATGAGCACCCTTAGCGGCAATACACGCTTCCAATGTGGTATGGCATGACTGCTGCACACTTGCAGGCATTTCAGTGGAGACGTCCGAGGAGGCTACAGCGATACGTCGGGTATAGTTGGTATGTCCTTGTAGACGCAGCTTTCAGCTTTCCCAACAGAAAAAGTCGGCAGGCATCAAACCCGGTGAACGGCTGGGAAAGGTACAAGTCCCGTGCGTCCAATTCGTGAAGACATGCTGTACTAATCTGTGGACTATGGGATGGCCAGCCATCTTGTTGATACCACAGATTCCTCTTAGTTTGCAGAGGAAAACTTTCTAGCGTCCGTTGAAGACGGTATGTTAGGAGGCTGCGATACTTGCGTGCGTCAGTGTTCCATCTACGTAAAACGGGCCTATGAGCTGACGGTTCGCTATGCCACAACACAAGTTTAACTTCCAGGACGCTTACGTTCCACATGACGAGGCCAACGCGGATTGTCTACAGACCAAATGTGAGCGGTTTACCTGGCCATGATTGCTAAACGTCGCTTCATCACTAAACAAGATACATGATACATCTGGAGTATCCCATTATAATGTATTCTACAAAAGTTAATACGCTTCTCATAATCGTTTCCATGCAGCTCTTGATGGAGAAAGATGTGACAGGGGTGGAACCTATGTCGACGGAGACTGCGTAGGGCACTCGCCTGACTCACGTCCTTTCCCCGGGCGACTGCGCGGGAGCTGATGTGCGGATAAATTGCCACAGCAGCAAGAACATTAATTTCCTCCCTTCTGTCGTCACTTGTTTCCTTCTGTCACGTTGTCTAGGTGTTACTTTGACGTAACTGGTTGAAGAGGTTGATAAAAAATTGCCGAATTGGGTGATATCTATTGGGATATTTTGCCGCATACACCGTACAAGAACGAACTGCATTTTGCTACACTCTCGATGCACTACGAGCATGTCGGCTTTTGTTGCCTTAGCGAATCCCATCGTCCTACTGCTTGTACTGTCATACACTTACTAATTAGCAAGTCGCAATTCACTCAAGGAACATACAAGCACACTATAAGCGAACATAACAACATCGCACCTAGCAACAACGTAAAAATTGAAATGGCTCTCACTTTAAGAGAACACACCTAAAGGCACAGCGCGCCGTCAAACAACAACCACAACTATCATACGATGACATACTTCCATGTGTAACACTGAGTGATACAAAAAGAAAAAACAGCTTTCTACTGTTTATTACAGATAAACTACAAAAGATAGAAACACATTGTGTATGTCACTGGATAGAGGAAAGTTCAAAGTTTTGCCACAGCTGCACTGTTGTTTCTTTGTAGCAATATGGCGGCTACACCACAAAAGGAATCATTTTGTGTCCTGGAATTTGCGCGAAGTCTGTTCCGTTGTTTAAATGCAACGCCCATTCCGCCATCGATTACGCAGGAAGCCGCCTCCTCACAAGCAGATTTACGACTGGCATACAAAATTCTTTGAAGTTGGTTGTATATACAAAGGGAAGAACATTGGTCAGCCACTCACGTCTAATGAAAATGTCGAGTGTATCCGAGATGCATTCGGTAGTCCAGACAGGCAGGCCAGAAACGTCAATTTGGTCAAACAACGGTGTTGCGTCAACTGAAACGACGACCTGTATATGAAGCCTCACAAGTTGTAGTTAGCGCAGCAATTGCGTGCCGGTGACCACAAAAGAGGGTACGAATTTTGCATCTCAGTTCTCCAGGATATGGCAGAGAACACTGTTTCCGAACGATTAATTTCCTCGGACGAATCGATGTTTCATCTATAGCGCAAAGTAAACCGCAGTAATGTAAGAATTTGGCGACCACAAAATCCTGGCGTCATCATCGGATATAAATGAGACTTATCCGAATAGAATGTGTTTTTTACCTTTTCTGGTCACAAAGTTTATGGACCTTCCTTTCTTGCGGAGGGAACTGAGACAGGATTATTCTACCTGGACCAACCGCAAAACTGGTTGTTTCCTCAAACTCACGAAGATTTTAATGATATCATTTTTATGCTTGAGAGCGCCCATCTCACTTTCACACTGAGATGCGGCGTTATTTAGCAACACCAGTCGACAAAGTTGGACTGAAAGAGGTGGAAAACAAAAACTTGTTCAGTACTTTTGGCCTCCCAGCTCACCAGACTTCACAATTTACGATTTCTTTATCTGTGGGGGTACACAAAAGACAGGTTTTTTGTGCCGCCTATGACAGCTGCTCTTCAAGACAAAAATGTTCAAATGTGTGTGAAATCTTATGGGACTTAACTGCTAAGGTTATCACTCCCTAAGCTTACACACTACTTAAACTAAATTATCCTAAGGACAAACACACACACCCATGCCCGAGGGAGGACTCGAACCTCCGCCGGGACCAGCCGCACAGTCCATGACTGCAGCGCCTTAGACCGCTTTCTTCTTTTTATCTCACTTTGTTCGCTTTTGTTCGTTGCATCTGCTCGGGGCGGACGTCGTAATACATCCGTTGAAGTTCGTTGTTGATCGATTAACTCATTTTTTTTATTACAGAGGGCAGCTATCCCCCTGACCGAACACGCTGAGCTACCGTGCCGGCGACCGCTCGGCTAATCCCGCGCGGCACTCTTCAAGACCTGAGAAATCGAACTGTTGAAGCTGTCGATTCAGTCAACAGGATATGTTGTTTCGTGTGTGACTGAAATGGACTACCGTTTCGATATTTCTCGAGAAACGCTTGGTGGTGATTCCGAGGGTATCGTATAGTGTCAGTGCGAACATAAAACGTTGAACCTTCCTCTCTCCAGTGTCCTGCGTTGTGTGTTTCTGTGTTTCATAGTTCATAGTTTCTCTGTAATAAACGAGTGAGATCTGTTCTTTCTTTCTGAATCACCTTGTACTACTAGTTGCTGACCATCATACTCAATGCACCCCTCGTGCTCACCTCTGCACATGGTACTGAATCACTCAACCATCAGAACACAACTGTCAGCTGCTAAGGTACACAGTTAGTGCTCCTCTCGAAATGCAGAAAGTGCTTCACTGCGTACACAGGAATCGCCTTCCTCTCCCCTGGGAACATATACCAATCACTCCACGAGGTGGTTGTGCCCACACAATGGTCACTACCCGCCCTGACATCGTGTCGACAGCTCTGCAGAACACCAACTAGTGGCTTCCTGTATTTGCCTCTGCAGCCACTGTTTGGCTCCTGACTGTCCTGCAGCTGTCTGTCCGTCTGTCGCTCTGTCCACCTCCTCGTGTGCTGGGAACGCCAGGCCACGCACTCCGCGGCCCACCCGCACGCGCAACGCGAGCCGTCAAGCACTGCTACAGTCAACCACGGCCGCCATCCTCAGCTCTCTGCGCTCCAGCGGCTGTTGACCAGGCGGCGCAGATCACCTGACCGCAGGCACGCCACTGACTTACAGGAGATGTACCCCGTTCGAAGCGGTACAGACGACTACCACAGTCTCACCTCGCGCTGTTCCATCGCGGCGCAGCAAACGCCGCCGACTGCGACCTGCAAATCAAGCAGCTGGCTGGCCGGAACAGGAAAATACACGTGCTGTGGATTACAAATTCACGGCACAATACTACTGTGCTGGCATGAAAATAGTGTATTTCTGTCGCTGCTGCCCAGTATTTTCGAATTCTCTAACATCCATTGTCCTGTAAGTCGTCACCACTGCAACGATGTTTTGTGACACGAAATTCCCTAGAAATGTGCCGACACGAAAATGAACTGAATTTAAAACTTGTGACTATAAATGCGGAGGAGGAGGCCAATAGGAGAGTTGCAAGTAGCTAAAGTGCCGTGCTCACCAGGACGTCTCCACGTTAACAGACTGCCTAATAATATACTAGAGTGAAATGCACCAGGCATGCCTTGCTGCTTTCAGGTGTCCATTGACGAATTTAAAGGTAAAAGTTTTGATTTAAAGCGTGACAATTAAGGAAAAGTTGCATATCATTACGAAAACAATATATATTTAAATGACCGCTGTTCCACATTTACTTGTTTGTAATTGACTACTTATTTCTGTAGATGAATTCTTTTATGGTAGGATGTACGTTGCAATAGTTATTCTAAGATGAAGAGGCTTCACAGGATAGACCATCTTGGAAAGCTGCTTAAAAACAGTCGTCGGACTGGTGAACACAACAACAACAACAACAACAACAACATTAACAGAAACAACAAGGAAGACGGCACGCACAATACGTTGAATTGGCAGGATGTTAATTACTCGCTTGGATTTGCAAATAATTAGCATTTCAGAGCAATCTGCACAAAGTAACGGGGGGTAAAGCCCTCTACATTCTTCCATAACGACGCATTCGACGGCGAGCCGGCCGCTGTGACCGAGCGGTTCTATGCGCTTCAGTCCCCGCTGCTGCTACGGTCGCACGTTCGAATCCTGCCTCGGGCATGGATGTGTGTGATGTCCTTAGGTTCGTTAGGTTTAAGTAGTTCTAAGTCTAGGGGACTTATGACCTCAGATGTTAAGTCCCATAGTGCTTAGAGCCATTTGAACCATTGGACGGCGAGTTTCTCGTTCAGACATCGAATCTGAATGTTTGTTCCTTAAAGGTTGCCTTGGTCTCATGTAAATGGTATAAACATCTACCCGCACATGTCGTAATTGGATTGTAGCAGGATCGTGGCCTGTCAAGATTGTGATTTATCTTTCCTTAGTATTGAGTTCAGGGAAAGGTGGGGGGGGGGGGGGGGGGAAGAGAATAGTCAACGCCACGTATGATTCAACATTCCCACGCGACTAGGTCCCAAGATGATAGACATATCGTTTCTAAGAGCCACGTCACGTTCCTTGGATCAGTAAATGAACTTGTTTGCAGCAAGACAGATACCCACAGGGATAGTGTGACGACGGCTGGAGCGCCACGCACTGTCAACACGACGACTATTATTTCGGCTTACCTTGACGCGGCAGCAGACAGAGATCCACCGACAATCAATTGCGCGCCCAACGACACCACTTGACACAGGAGTGGCATCACACGGTCTTTACACTTTCAGTTCCGCCTACACCATCACAATAGACGTGTTCGTGCGTGGATGCCGCGAGGAGAACGGTAATTGACAGACTGCATTTGTCATCGACATATGGGCTCAGAACCTAGAGCGATGGTATGGGATGACATGGCTACAAAACACCATCACCTCTGGTTCGCGTAGCCGGTAATTCGAACATCAGGCGTTACATTTCTGAAGTGTTAAGGCCGATGGCTGTTCCCTGTCTTCGAAATCTCCGCGACGTTATCTTTCAATAAGAACACATGCTGTCTGGGCTGTTCTGCCTGACATACCTCGATACGGAGGGTACTTAACTACTGGCCCGAACAGTACTTTCTCCAGATCTATCATACTACTGGCACGCCAACACTCGCCAGCTACAACAACTAATGAACTCTAGGGCAGAGTACAGTTGAAGGCTCATGGGATGACGTATCCATATCTATAATACGGGTCGAGCACTTGCACACTACATCCTCAATTATTTGCTGGATGTATTCCAATCTCTGTCTTCTTCTTCAGTTTTTACCCTTTACAGTTCCCTCTGGTACCATGGAGGTTATTACCTGACATCTTAACAGATGTCCTGTCATCCTGTGCCTACTTCTTTTCAGTGTTTTCCATACATTCCTTTCCTCGCCGATTCTGCAGACTACTTCCTCATTCAATACAACTGATTTTCGACATTCTTCTGTAGCACCACATCTCAAACTCTTCAGTTCTCTTCTGTTACGTATCTTCCACCGTCCATAATTCACTGCCAAACAATTATGTGCTCCAACGTATATTCTTAGGAATTTCTTCCTCAAAGTAAGGCTTACGTTTGACACCAGAAGAATTGTCTTGGCCAGGAATTCC
The DNA here is from genome assembly GCF_023898315.1 of Schistocerca nitens. Lineage (NCBI taxonomy): Eukaryota > Metazoa > Arthropoda > Insecta > Orthoptera > Acrididae > Schistocerca > Schistocerca nitens. Next base: position 758,335,358 of record NC_064615.1, read on the forward strand.
CTCTTTGCCTGTGCTAATCTGCATTTTATTGACTCCTTGCTTCATCGGTCATGAGTTATTTTGATTACAAGGTATCAGACTTCCTTCACTTTATCTATTTCGTGACCATCAATTTTGGTATTTAGTTTCTCCCTATTCTCATTTCTGGTACTTTCCATTCCTTCTTGCTTTTTCCTATTTACTCTCAACCCATATTCCGTACTCATTAGACTGGTCACTCCATTCAAGAGAACCTCTACATCTTGTTCACTTTCACTCAGGATTTTATTTCCATCATCGCTTTTTCGGTGTACAGCTCGAACAGTACAGGAAAAAGACTGCATACCTGACTCACACCCTTTTTAATCCGAGCACTTGGTCTCCTATTCTTATTGTTCTCTTTTGGTTCTTGTACATATTCCGTATCACCCGCCTTTCCCTATAGCTTCTTTTCTCAGGATTTCGAAAATCTTGCACCATTTCACTTTGTCGAAAGCTTTTTCTGGGCAGACGAATCTTATGAGTGTACCTTGATTTTTCTTTAGTCTTGCTTCCATTACCAAGCGCAAAGTCAGAACTGCGTTCTGGTGCCTTTACCTTTCCTAAAGCCAAACTGACCGTAATCTAACAGATCCTCAGGTTTATTTTCTGTTCTTCTGCATATTATTCTTGTCAGCAACTTGGATGCATGAGCTATTAAACTGACGATGCGACAGTTCTCGCACTCCTTGGCTCTTGCAATCTTGCGAACTGTGTGTGTTTTTCCGAAATTCTGATAGTATATCACCATACTTTCTACACACCGACGTGAATAGTTATTTTGTTGCCGCTTCCCACAACGACTCTAGAAATTACAGTGGAATGTTATTTATCCCCTGTGATTTATTCCTCTTTTGAATTCCGATTCTAATATTACACGCCCTATTTCTTCCCTACCGACTCCGGATTCTTTCAGACAAGTACTCCCCCTCATAGAGGCCTTCAATGTACTCTTCCCACCTTTGCTCTGTCCTCTGCGTTTAACAGTGGAAGCCCCATTGTGCTCTTAATTTTGCTATCCTTTACTTTTCACGATAGCTTAATTTGACTTTTCTATATGCTGAGTCAGTCCTTCCGACAGCTATTTCTTTTTCGATTTCATCACCTTTCTTCTGCAGAAATTTCTTCTTGGCGCCCTGCACTTCCTATTTATTTCATCCTTATGCAATTTATATTGCTGTATTCCTTTTTGTCTCTGAACATTTTTGTACTTTCTTCTTTCGTAGATCAATTGAAGTACTTCTGTTACCCAATGTTTCTTCGGAGTTACCTTCCTTGTACCTATCTGACTGTCTAATATCCGCGACTGCTCTTCTTAGAGATGCCCACTCCTCTTCCACTGAACTGGTTACTTTGGTATCTCCTATCACAGTATCCACATCCTCAGCGAATTTCAAATGCATCTCAGTACTCAGTATCCCACTTCTTTCCACTCTGATTCTTCCGTGCGATTCCCTGAAATTGCAGCCCACTCTTCATCGTTACCAAATTATGTTCTGACTCAATATCTGCTCCTGGGCACGTCTGTTTTCGGAATCTCTGTCGGACCATGATATAACCCACCTGGAATGTTGCTGTGTCTCCCCGTTTTTTCCGATGTAGCTCCTCCTCTTGTGAGTTCTGAAAAGAAAATTCGCTATTAAAATCTGAAATTTATTGTAGAAATCAATTAGTCTTCTCCTTTCTGGTTCCTACTGCATATTCCGTATTCTCCCGTAACCCTTTGTTCTGTTCTTTCTGGTACCACCGACATCCAAACCCTCATGATTATTAGATTTTCATCTCTCTCTATTTACTGTACTACTCGTTCAGTATTCTAATATCCTTTCTCTATCTCTTCATCTTATGGTTGCGACGTCGGCAATTATACCTAAACCATCACTGTCTGCGTTGGTTTGCTGTCGAATGTGATGACAACAACCCTATCATTGAACTGTCGACGGTAGCTCACTTCTGCCCTTCTTTCCTATTCATAACGAATCCTACTCCTGTTGTCTGTTTTCTGCTGCTGTTGATAATATCCTGTATTCTTCTGAAAGAACAGACACCGCATGGAATCCGCAGCTGTGATATATATTATGTAAATTGAAAGTGGAGGGCGGATGAAGAAAAGGGAAAGGAAGAAACTATTGATGCAGAATTAGCTGCAACTAGTGAAAATATGTGCCGGATCCGGATTCGAACACGGCTTACTAGCGATTTGCGTTAACCACTGCGCCATCTGGGCACAGTATTTACCGCAACTGTGCAGACTATCTTGGTACATCTCCCGGCCAAGCTACATTCAAACCTGGCACCACCCCTCCGCAGGCCTTGCATATGCGCTCCATGCTTGCTACTTCGAAGTTCCCACAGGAGGTCGCACGTAACGGTGCATCCGCACTGAAGGTGGAGGATTCATTGCCCATCGAGGCGAATCAGTCATATGAATGCGTGGTCTCTCTTCTTTCGGACAAGTCCGAAGCCATGATACACACAGAGGGATCCAGAAAAATGTAGATGCTCTTTGACAGTCAGTACTAATGCAACAGACTATATTCCGTTACAGTTTTTCTGTCTGTTCAAAGTGACCCCCATCAGCAGCCAACCAAAGTCGATGACGCTAAACTGTTGACCGAAATACGGCTGTGAGTGCTGCCAGTGTGATAGCTGCACAGGACGCTTTGGTGGTTTCTCGTAGCTCGTTGAGTGGGGCCGGCTTCTGTTGGTTAACTTAATTTTTACTGTCCCCCAGAGGTAGAAGACCGTGGTGAGTACTTAACACCTCCTCTTCGACGTATCCATCGTGCAGGAAGATTTTCATCCAAGTAGGCTCTGACATACCTGTGGTAGTGAACTGGAGCGCCATTTGTTGCAGGTAAAATCATTCGTTTCCAAACACCTTTCAGATGGCAGGTAAAATCAACGTTTGCAGCATATGAAGATACACCTCACCAGTTACGGTACCTTCAAAGAAGAATGGGCCAATCAAAACCACGCCATGACAGACCACAACACACATTAACATCGGTAGATTAACGTAAGGATTATGAGGAGCCCAGGATTTGCAGTGTGGCGGTTTACAGCACGTTCAGCTTGAATTGTGCCTCGTCAGACCAGATAACCATCCCTGAAAATCGTTCATCCTCGCTGAGCATGCCTGCAAACCACTCGCATTACTCCGTCCTTCGTTCCGGATCGTCCTCGTTCATAGCGTGCAGCGATCGTGGACTGTACACTTTCCACATTTCAGCCTTCAGAATTTGTTGTACGCTTGATCGGCTTACGTCGCTTTCACGTGCACCCTCCTTCACAGATTTCTTAAGTCACCTTGTAAAATGTTGCAATACTGTAGTGCTGGACACGGACTTGATGTTTTTGGGCGGTCAGATCTTCCCTTATGCATATCCTGAACAGTACCATCGGCTTCAAATTTATCGCGAAAGTGATAAATTGCTATTCATGTTGCTGGATGAGTTCCGTACACATTACGCCAATGCCGTTGTACCTCCATCATGTTTTCGTACTTCTAGTACCACTTCAATACGGCCTTACGTTGCTCAAACGACAATCTTACTTCATTCACTGCTGCACTGTCATCTGCTGGAAAACGAGCGCCAGGATCTGTTAATAAAACAATGGCCTACGCTACAGCGCAAAACTGCAACGATAAATCGTTTTGCTCCAAAGATATTAACTATCAAAGAGTGTCTACATTTTTTTGGATCCATCTGTATTATGTAAATTGAAGGTGGAGAGGGGAGAGAAGGAAAAGTTTCTGCATAAAATCCTGTAGCATCATACATCAATAGTTCCTTCTCTTCCCTTTCCTTTCTCCCCCCTCCATCCTTCGTTGATAATTCAGTCTTTTTCTCATGATCGCCTCCTCCTAGGCAGTCCTCCCCTACACCCCCCCCTCGCCAATGAAGAGACCATCATGACACTTTTTCCACTACAGGCCACATGTCCCGTGGATATCCATTATGTATCTTTGATGTAGTGGCTTCCATTGCTTTCTGCATCGTCATGCCGTTGATCATTGCTGATTCTTCCGTTTTTGCAGGCAGTTTCCCACAACAAGGACAAGAGAGTGCCCTGAACCTCTGTCCGTTCCTCCGCCCTTTTTGACAAAGCCTTTGGTAGAGCGAGGGTGACTTCTCATGCTGGAAGTCTTAGTATAACGCTGCTGACGATTTTTATTCAAAACTTAAGCTGTGGTTTAGTTCGAAACCTCGACGGATCAAGTTTCGATTACTTATCGAAGACGCTACCACTGCCTAACTGGGTTAGAACCGCTGTTGCTGCCAGATGTGGCAGTTGTGTGTACTAATTTATGCACCCCATATACCCCAAATCATATCGTTTATCCCGTATTATACTGCAGATGCAGAATAAGTAAAAGTTTGTTATTTCTATCCTTCCTGGTGTTGCAGTTTTCATAACCAGCATTGTACTGATGAGGGCAACGAGGTTGGTCGAGTTACCACCACCACGCCATATGCCCGATCTCCGTGATCTAGAGTTTAAACTAGCATACTGGTAAAAAGTATGGTGAGCATGAACTTTACAGTATTACCGCTTCATTCCCTGTCGATTATATACCGGCAATAGGAATTTCTTCACCGAGTAGGTATGGAACCGGCTATTTCCAAGTCAAGTGTCGCAATATAAGCTCGCGTTAACGACCTTGTCTACAGATGCTAACGACGTTTGTGGTCTTTCCTGGCTAGGAAGTCCTTAATCGTGGGACACGGCTTCTAACTAGAAATTACCACCGAATACCGCCAACCAACGAGGCTAGAGGTAGGAAGAGAAAGAGAAAGTGGAAAGGTGCCGGAGGACGATGCTGCAGTCAGTAAAGGGAACTACTTAGGATTTGGCGCCCCAGAAGACAGAAGAAGTGCAGCTGCGGACGGGACGCGGGCGTCGCTTTACGATCCGGCGCGCCGAGACAGCAGGGTCGTAAAACGCAGCCAAGCGGCCGCCGCTTGCCCTAGGCTCCATCGGCCGGATCTGGAATAAACGAAAAGCGAAGCGGAGCAAAGGGTGGAGGAGAAACAAGGCCAGGCCGCCGTGCTTCCTCCCGGGGACAGCTGCGGGCTCAGGCCGCGACACTGATCGAGGAGGGCCGCCGCCGGCACATCGATTCGGGTCGCGGTCCCAGGTCAGGCAACCAGCGGCTGCTGCACTGTTACAAGCTGCCGAAATAATACACTCGCGCAGAGTACACCGCTATTCCATAAACCGAAGCAAACCGGTGGATATGTTCACATCTCGAATATATATTAACCATTTCCCACAGTACTTGATAATATTCTTTTTAAGGTAGTGTAACACAACCCTATCACATACGAGGGATATTCATAAAGTTTTAATCACCATTCGGAACAATACAGCTGTGACCACGAATCTGGGTGATGTTGTTGGTCCCTCTCTACATTTTCCCCAACGACGGATGAGATGGACACCTTCATTCTAGAAGGGCGCATTTTGGTTATTCAGGAAATGTTCCACCTCGAACAGCGCCTCATCGTTATTCTGAAAACACCTGCCAGCCAATGGTTTATCCATCCGAGGAAAGATGAAGTCACTGGGAGCCACTTCAGGAGAATATGAGGATTGAGGCGATACTTGATAGCCCAAAACAGCAGCTTCTGTGGCTGTATCCTGTGTACCATAAGCTGCGGTGCTGGACGGCATCATACGAGTATGACACTCTGCCTGGAGAGCATCCTGTAATATCGTCAGGAGATTTCGGTATTATGCTCCTGTGACAGTTTGCCCCATATGGGCACAATATATTTGTATCGTGCCAGTCCCGGAACAGTCTCGGAATCACCTTCCTCGGTAACATTTAGGTCTTTGCCTTTTTCGGCTGTGACGGATCGATATGTATCTAACGATTGCTTTGCTCCTTTTCCAAATTTTAGACCACGTAGTACACCTATGGTGAGTCTGGCTCACTTTGTTTATATTTTTGAAGTTCAAATGGTTCAAATGGCTCTGAGCAGTATGGGACTTAACAGCTATGGTCATCAGTCCCCTAGAACTTAGAACTACTTAAACCTAACTAACCTAAGGACAGCACACAACACCCAGCCATCACGAGGCAGAGAAAATCCCTGACCCCGCCGGGAATCGAACCCGGGAACCCGGGCGTGGGAAGCGAGAACGCTACCGCACGACCACGAGATGCGGGCTATATTTTTGAAGTCATCTAAGCAAGTCGGTGCCCCACTCATAACATCTCAAGCCAAGCCTTCATTCTCTATGATGTCATCATCTTGATGTCACCTGCCACATAAATCTTTTGACATTTTTATGCTATCACATGTAGTGGAAATACAAATATTCGGTGCTTTCTTTCAACACGTTTCCTACACCATCACCATCGGTGTCACCACTATCTTCTATTGTCAGATCTCTAACTCTTAAGGAAGAGGACAAAATCATGGTGTCATCAATTTCCAATTATGGTCTTAATTACAGTGACAGTTTCAATAGCTAACGGTGAACTCTTATAATTTTAATATAGATGTACTCACACGCAACGTTTCTCCTATCAATCACACACGCTTTGCAGAAACCTGTGAAATCATGGTCAATGCTTCTCCTCACCCTCTCGCACAGAACACATAAACAATGTAGCATTCAAGCTAACAAACACACTGACAGAAGGAAATATAGCAGGTGTGAGCTTATACCTCGCTTTTTTATCCTACACCTTTCTTTCCACCCACCCACATCAATCGATGTATCTCGCAGAAAATGAAGCACACATGTGTGCAAAGAAAGAATTCAAATTGTTGACAAGAACATTTAAAAAATAGCTCATTTCGATGTAATCGCATCCTGAACTGCTTAGTTGAACGAAAAATTCTGTTCTGTGCTGAATATCTTCCACCATTTCACAGAACGTATGAGGTAGGTGGCATGTTTCTTCATATCACAGAGATTTCCATCTCACCTGTGTAAGCCATATGGCTTTGATACGATAGTGACGACTCAACTGCGCTGACTAGACATACAACAGTACATTCCATAAAATTATCCATCTTGCATGCAGATGTAATCATACTTGTTAGTGTTATATCTATGGCGACTTTGGTCCTCGTTCAAGGTTTCACCACCAGTCAGCACCACAATCGTGACACTGTAACAGCTGGTGTTGCGCCAAAAGCCTAAATCCAACATGGTGAATTGTGGGAAAATGAAAAACAATGTGAGATGGAAGTGATGGTAAATCTAAAAATTGGTGGGAATTTGAAAAAAAATCCAAGCTGGCGTAATTAGGCCAGTTGCGCTACTTGAAAATTTAAAAATTAAGCAAAATGGCAGAACTAGCCCACTAGTGACTTGTACTCCGTGCCTCCATCCCCCTCCTCTCTAGCCAGCCTCAATAATGAACTAATATAATATACAAAAGGATGACGAAATTGAAAGATACGTAGTAAAAAATTATATATCTTTCTATTGAAAGTCAAAGATATGTTTGAAAAAAGAGACAGCATTGGTCGTATATTTTTTTTACTATTGCAAAATCGATTTTCTGTCACTGAGTGACCATCTTCAGTGCTATATTGTATAACTTAAATTGGGATGCACTGTTGTCACTATGCTTACGGCAATCACACTTGTGATTGCCGTAAGCATAGTGACAACAGTGCATCCCAATTTAAGTTATACAATATAGCACTGAAGATGGTCACTCAGTGACAGAAAATCGATTTTGCAATAGTAAAAAAAATATACGACCAATGCTGTCTCTTTTTTTCAAGTATACCTGTTATCTGGTCGTTGTGCACAAGACAACATGGAGTCGCCAATCAATCAAAGATATGTGTTATTCACATACACTTACATACTTCTTTACTGAATCAGTTTAATACTAAAATGGCTCTGAGCACTACGGGACTTAACATCTGAGGTCATCAGTCCCCTAATACTAAAATGATTCGTAAGAATGGAACCATGGTCAAAGATATGGGATACATCCACGAAAGTCAAAGATGATTGTGTACCTACACAAACCCCTCTATTTCATCAGTGTAACATTAAAATTATGCATGTAAATGGCAACAAGTTGTATTACATCCCTGAAAGTCAAAGATTTTAATGTAAATACGTAAGATACTCGCCTCTCAAAATGGGTGATCAATTAAAGAAAAGTAACAGGTTACTGTTTGAAAAAACTGCAGGGGTCACCATTTAAAGAACCAGAACGGATTACCATTTGTAACAACAGAATGGATCACCATTTAAGGGAGGAGATGGGTCACTGTTTAACAAACAGATGGGGACAGCAATTTAAAAAATGCGATCCGTCTCATTTAAGAAACCCAAAAAGTCACTGTTTAACGAAACGTAAAGAGTCACTGTTTAATAAAACAAAACAGGTCGTCATTTAAAGAAATAGAATGAGTTATCATTTAAAAAGCAAAAATAGAATGAGTCTTTATTTAACGAAATGGAACAGGTTACTACTACAAAAATGGAAAGGACACCATTTAAAGAAACGAAATGGGTCACCACTGAAAGAAATGGAATAGATCAGCGTTTAAAACAGTGGAACAGGACACTGTTTAAAAAGTGGAAGGCGTCATCTAACTGCTTAGAAAATGGAATGAGTCACCATTTAAAAAAGGAACTGGTGACCAAAAATGCCCTCCATGTTACAGCAAAACTGGAAGAAGTTGTCCTAAAACTGTATCAAATTGCCACTGAAAATTTATCAACTTGACCACCAAACTATAACAAATTGCCCTGAAACTATATCAACTTGCCCCTCAAACTGTATCACTCTCATCCCGAACTATGACAACTTGCTTCAACGTGGTAAAAATACCGCAAAACTGAGACAAATTTCCTCCCACACTTATATTGCCTCCCAAAACTAAACAAAACTGCCCCATGACTGTAGCAAATTCACCCAAAACTATAACACATTCTCCTCAAAAATGTAACAAATTACCTCAAAACTGAAAAGAAGTGGCATCCAACAGTAACAATTTGCTCGAAAACTGTAACAAATTTCCCAAAATTAAAAAACAATTCTCTCAAAATAGTAATACATTGGAATGTGATACTGTAACAAATTTCCTTCTGTACTATCTCGTAATTAAAATTTCATCTCAGAAAATATTCTCCTCTTCCTCATTTTCCACCTCTTCGTCATCATTAAATTTCATCTCAGATATGTGTTTGTGCATGTATGCACAAAATATTTTTATGATTTATGCACCATAGTAAATTTCCCCTCTTTCCACCTCTGCCTCATCTTTAAATGCTACTTTTTATGTGTGGCTACATAACATTGAAATAAAAAAAGATACCCCTCTGCAGCTGGCATCGTTCTGTGCCATGTCTAAATACACATGAATACTGGAGCATTAGCACAGGTAAAACGCACATATAGACACTTACTGTAGGAATTACATTTCGACATATTTACATTACATACATTTTTCAGAAATTTACATTTTGTACAATAAAATCAATAATCATTATTATGCATGTGGTAATAGTCCAAGCCAATGTATTTACCTTATCAGGAAGTATCAAACGTTTGTCACCCGGTGCAGATACAGCACGTTTGTGTTGTCTAACAGCAGAAATGCTGCTTACATTGAATTAAAAGCTGCAGAGTTATTTGTGGTTCCGAATCCAGTACACCGTACCTGTAGTCGTCTATTGTTAACCTTTTAACATATGGGAGTTTTACCTGTATACCTTTTGTTCCGTGCATTATGCACCCAGACTCAATCTCGAGAGAATACATTTTTGCTTATAGTCTAACAAATCCTATAATAGGTTCACTATGAAGTTCGTATTTCATCAAACCAACGTCTTTTTGATTTACGAGTAAAATATTGTATGTTATCTTCTACGAGCAGAATACTGTATCTGTTATTTAGTGGATGTTGTGTCCTGCCCATTCGTTTAATATAGGGTGTCTAGGAAACCTGCTTTCTAGGATCGCTAAACAAGCAAATCGTATTAATGAGTTTTTACTATACTAAGATAAATGACAATACTTAACTTGGAGAGCAGACGTTGAAAATACCAGTTCAGTTGTAAATTATTTTCACACGACCGATTTCGGACTGTTATAAGCCCATCCTCGGGTGTCGTAGCTGTGCTGTGGTCCCCGAGCGCCGCGTGTACCAGGCGCGGCGTGCTGCCTATCAGCGCAGAACAGGGAGTTCTGAGCTCATAGGCAGCACAGCGCGCACACAGTCACTGCTGTAGCGTTCGTTGGACGGCTCTTCTTCAACTCGGTCGCAGCCAGGCGGCGCAGCGCTTGCATTCCTTTCGCCTAGATGCCACTGCTGTCTCGGCGTCGTCCTAGGAGGGGTCTTCTCACAGCCCTCTCTGCTCTACTGTTCTTGACCGTCGTGCCGGCGCTTGACGTTAAGCCGGTACAGTGGGAGAACCGACGTATCGAACCTTGCATGCACATCACTCCTGATATCTTCATAGATACCTGGAGTTTTAATGTGACAGCTGAATCTATCTGTGTTTGTGTAGCACAGTTTTACACGTTTAAAGGAAACTTGTTTAATATGTACCCATAGTGATCGTCGGAAAGAAGCTTTTTCGAAGTATCCAGAATGATGATTCCTACTGTCATGAGTTTATCAAAGACTACATGAAGCCTGCTCCAGTCAATGATGACTACATTTTCGTTAATAATAATGCTACATTGAAAATTTGGTTTGGTAGTTAACGGCAAATGCCCAAATGTGAATTTCCAGAATGTTGCTAATCATATGGCCCGCATCTTTCACAAACTTTATATAGTTTTCCCAAACACACAATTATTCAACAGTTTAAAAAAGATTTTCTCAAAATCTTTGCCTGCAAACATGCAATTTTGTGCGTTACACTGAATGTACTCCTTCATCCAAGAGACTTGTTTGAAAATAACATATTCGATGAATAATTTTTTTAATGCCAAATTATGTTGTACAACATTGTTCCAGGTGTCTGTATTGAATAACATATTTTTCCTTATATGAGGTAGAAAACAATTTCTTTGATTTCCTAATATCGTACTGTCATATGGTGGGAACTCTCCCCCCCCCCCCCCTCCCTCCTTTTTTTTAGATAATGCTATATTCTACATCTGAATGTAAATCGTCAATACCCTCGGGGTATTCAAGATCCACTTCTACAGTGTCCCCTATGTTGAAATCATCTGGTACGTTTTCCATAACACTTTCGACACTCAACATCAGACAGCAAAATGTGCAACATTGCCCAGCTGTATAGCTATTCACATCAAGATATATATTGAATTAGATTCGTCAATTTTATAGTTGTAATCAGTCATGAATCTGTTACTGGCAATGGCGTATCTGCAAGACCAATGGACGACGCACTTCTGTAGCCACAATAAACTCGAAGCCCACGTCTACCACAGTAATACAAGTTCACATACCAACTAGCTCCGCAGATGATAAATGACACTGAAGAAATGTATGTGAGGTAAAAGAAATTATTCAGATAATGAAAGAAAACGAAAATTTAATTATGTTGGGGGACTGGATAGGAAAATGAAGAGAAGAAAATATAGTACGCGAATAGGGACTGGGGGAAAGGAATGAAAGAGGAAGTCGCCTGGCAGAGTTTTTGGCAGAGTACAATTTAATAATCAGTATCACTTGGTTTAAGACTCATAAAAGAAGTTTACATACGTGGAAGAGACCTGGAAACACCGGAAGGTTTCAGATTGATTATATAATGCTAAGACAGAGATTTAGGAACTAGATTTAAATTTCTAAGACATATCCAGGGACGGACGGGATCTCTGACCACAATTTATTGGTTATGAACTGTAGATTAAAACTGAAGATTAAGCTGTGGATAACAATTGAAGAAACTGGAAAAAGGTAGGAAATGAAGTAGATGGAACGTGGGTAAGTTGAAAGAATCGGAGGTTGCTGAAAGTTTCAGAAGAAACATTAGGCAACGATTGACTAGAACAGCGGGAATGAATACAGTAGAAGACGAATGGGTAGCTTTATCTGATGAAATAGTGAAGGTAGCAGAAGATAAAATTGGCAAAAAGACAAGGCCCGGTATAAATCTTTTGATAACACGAGAAATATTGCATTTAATTGAAGAAAGGGGAAAATACACTCCTGGAAATGGAAAAAAGAACACATTGACACCGGTGTGTCAGACCCACCATACTTGCTCCGGACACTGCGAGAGGGCTGTACAAGCAATGATCACACGCACGGCACAGCGGACACACCAGGAACCGCGGTGTTGGCCGTCGAATGGCGCTAGCTGCGCAGCATTTGTGCACCGCCGCCGTCAGTGTCAGCCAGTTTGCCGTGGCATACGGAGCTCCATCGCTGTCTTTAACACTGGTAGCATGCCGCGACAGCGTGGACGTGAACCGTATGTGCAGTTGACGGACTTTGAGCGAGGGCGTATAGTGGGCATGCGGGAGGCCGGGTGGACGTACCGCCGAATTGCTCAACACGTGGGGCGTGAGGTCTCCACAGTACATCGATGTTGTCGCCAGTGGTCGGCGGAAGGTGCACGTGCCCGTCGACCTGGGACCGAACCGCAGCGACGCACGGATGCACGCCAAGACCGTAGGATCCTACGCAGTGCCGTAGGGGACCGCACCGCCACTTCCCAGCAAATTAGGGACACTGTTGCTCCTGGGGTATCGGCGAGGACCATTCGCAACCGTCTCCATGAAGCTGGGCTACGGTCCCGCACACCGTTAGGCCGTCTTCCGCTCACGCCCCAACATCGTGCAGCCCGCCTCCAGTGGTGTCGCGACAGGCGTGAATGGAGGGACGAATGGAGACGTGTCGTCTTCAGCGATGAGAGTCGCTTCTGCCTTGGTGCCAATGATGGTCGTATGCGTGTTTGGCGCCGTGCAGGTGAGCGCCACAATCAGGACTGCATACGACCGAGGCACACAGGGCCAACACCCGGCATCATGGTGTGGGGAGCGATCTCCTACACTGGCCGTACACCACTGGTGATCGTCGAGGGGACACTGAATAGTGCACGGTACATCCAAACCGTCATCGAACCCATCGTTCTACCATTCCTAGACCAGCAAGGGAACTTGCTGTTCCAACAGGACAATGCACGTCCGCATGTATCCCGTGCCACCCAACGTGCTCTAGAAGGTGTAAGTCAACTACCCTGGCCAGCAAGATCTCTGGATCTGTCCCCCATTGAGCATGTTTGGGACTGGATGAAGCGTCGTCTCACGCGGTCTGCACGTCCAGCACGAACGCTGGTCCAACTGAGGCGCCAGGTGGAAATGGCATGGCAAGCCGTTCCACAGGACTACATCCAGCATCTCTACGATCGTCTCCATGGGAGTATAGCAGCCTGCATTGCTGCGAATGGTGGATATACACTGTACTAGTGCCGACATTGTGCATGCTCTGTTGCCTGTGTCTATGTGCCTGTGGTTCTGTCAGTGTGATCATGTGATGTATCTGACCCCAGGAATGTGTCAATAAAGTTTCCCCTTCCTGGGACAATGAATCCACGGTGTTCTTATTTCAATTTCCAGGAGTATATATATATATATATATATATATATATATATATATATATATATATATATATATATATACAAATAGTAAAACAATTACAATATATAAAGACACAGAAATGTCATATCTTGAGGTAGCAAAACAAGGAAAAAAATTATAGTACAATAGATGGAAATAGGAGGATATGCATTTCCGGGGTTACACAGTGACGTGGTCAACGTTACCTTGTGCAGCAACAACTTCTCTGACGCTGACATTAGGGTTATCGTCAACTGCACGAAGAATTTCCTCGTACATTGCAGGTGTCCTCGTCGTTCTAGGTCTTCCCCTTTCGCGAGTCATAGGCTGGAATGATCCGTGCTCCCCAAGATGCCGATCAATTGCTTCGAACATCTTCCTGTCGGGACACCTTCGTTCTGGAACTCTGTCTCGATACAAACGTACCGCGCCACGGCTATTGCCCCGTGCTAATCCATACATCAAATGGGCATCTGCCAACTCCGCATTTGTAAACATTGCACTGGCTGCAAAACCACGTTCGTGATGAACACTAACCTGTTGATGCTACATACTGCTGTGCTAGATGCTAGTACTGTAGAGCAATGAGTCGCATGTCAACACAAGCACCGAAGTCAATATTACCTTCCTTCAATTGGGCCAACTGGCGGTGAATCGAGGAAGTACAGTACATACTGACGAAACTAAAATGAGCTCTAACATGGAAATTAAGCGTTTCTGGACACATGTCCACATAACATCTTTTCTTTATTTGTGTGTGAGGAATGTTTCCTGAAAGTTTGGCCGTACCTTTTTGTAACACCCTGTATAATTGCTGAGTGTGCGTACGACTTTTCATTGCAAAAAAATGGAAAAAATCTCGAAAAAGAATTCGCATTTCGCGGAGCAGAAGTCTGCCATACTTGCCAGGAACCATGTGACGAAGGGGACGCAGAGACCACTACGATTTCACCGGTGCGTATCGAGGTGCAGCATATGCCAGCTGCAATGTAAATTACAGGCTTCACTACACATTCCATTTTGTATTCCACAGTTTGAGCAATTACGACGGGTATTTTATGATCATCAATATCTGCAAATAAAAGAAGACAGATGGTGATGAAGAAGTTGAGTTAAATCAAGGTCATGTTTCTCTTCTGACATGTAATACGAAGAAATACAAATAATTTATGAAGACTGTCACAGCATTACACGAAGAGCGGCACTGCAATATAAATTTCCAGTTTATCGATTCGCTAAATTTATTTACATGCTCATTCCAAAACTATGCATCACACCTGAAATCCAATGATATCTGAAACTGTACCCAAAAACGATCTCCATAACTTGATCAAATACTTCAACACACGGCTACAAAAACCTAACTTGAAGACAACTGAAGTAAGTTTCTTCGATTTGGGTAGCGAAAGAGCCAACTATAACCTCAAGTGAATTCAATGCCTAACTAAAATACAATCTTTGCCGAAAGTATCTGGACGCCACAGCTGCCTGGACACTGTCGCATAAACAACATCTGTGTAATACTACATCAAAATTAAATACGAGGAACAACGTCTTACACAGGCTCAGTGGACCATGTTGAGGACCAAACGCAGAGGTTCTACGAACATCTGCCCTTGCCTTGGTGTAACAAGTTGCAGATTACGAGTGTCCATTGTAGCTGAACAGCACACGTACTGCAAAAGTTGACAAACAACTGATCGACACAATGAGGACAACATCAGCCACCTTCATATTAACAACTCTGAAATTGCTGCCAGTGCTACCCAACGTCCATTCTCCCACATTCGAAATCGTAGAGCTCTGCTAAGAGAACTGCAGTAATGCCACTGCTCTTACTTTAGAATTGCAGTCCCAGAAACCAGAGAGACTGAAATCCAGGAACCCATTATGAAAGAAAGTTTGGTGATAAATTCATCAGATCAGACTTCGATCAGACCTGGCATGAAGAAAGAGCATATTCAAATCCTGAGCACCTAGCTTTAATCTACAATCCATGCACAGCTGCAGCTGGTTTCAATTTTCCAAGAAAGGAACAAGCATCTTTAAACAGAATTACGACAAACCACAAAAGATGTAAATTTTGTCTCACAACTGGGGTAAAGCTGATAAACCATTCTGCAACTATGACAATGCGCCACAAGACCATCCAGCACATGTCTATGGAATGTCCAAGAGTGATATTTGAAGGAACTA
Organism: Schistocerca nitens; assembly: GCF_023898315.1. NCBI lineage: Eukaryota > Metazoa > Arthropoda > Insecta > Orthoptera > Acrididae > Schistocerca > Schistocerca nitens. Next base: position 758,351,107 of record NC_064615.1, read on the forward strand.
AGCAAGACGTACACACTGCCAAAAATATGTGATCTTCAGTCCGAAGACTGGTTTGATGCAGCTCTCTAAGCAATTCTAACCTATGCAAGCCGTATCATCTCCGAATAATAACGAGTACAATATATATAAAGTCAAGAACGCGCAGCCTAGGAGCCCTACCAAATAGATCGCCAAACATTATCATGGCGGGTCGCCAAAAATTCCCTACAAACGCGACATTTAGCCAGCAGCAAAAACTTCATCGTTGTGCCCTTATCATCATCCATTGTGGCCTGCAGCAACCTAATGCTAAATTTCTTTGTCATATCCATAAATAATAACAAACAAAAAGAAAACATTAAATCTCCAACCATTAACAACACGCCTAAGTAAAAATTCAAAAGCCCAAAACAAATCTGTAGCTAATAACTGCCTACATTCCAATAATTCACAGACGAACCATCAGATACACAGTTCCAGTACGGAGGCAGACATTCAACACACCACCAGTCGAATGACTTAGTAACATAACTCAAAAACAATTTCGAAAGATTGTCATTCAGTACTAGACAGCGCCACCACGTACTACAAATCGCCCTTTTCAAACGAGACTCATTTCAATTACGTATCCGTAAAAGCAAATAAACTGAACAAGACAATATGCATAACAGCATACAAAAGCCTGTGTGTATTACAATACTATATTTTCCGGAGGTTTGAGACAAACTGGCCAAGCTGTTTAAAACATGGATATTAGAATCACTTTTGCCGCCACCAACAACTAATGGAAGAAAGTGTTGTATGACGTCACATCCAGTTGCGAAACTGAGCAAGTCAGGAACCTACGAAGCGCCATGCAGTCATTGCAATAAATACTACATTGAGCAGACGGACAGATATTTTACAACCCGTTTAAAAGAACATATCGACTATTTCAGACCTAATAAAGCTAGCAAAACAGTTATAGTGCAGCATGAATATGACGCAGCACACAGTGTTACAGTATGTAAAAATCTTCATGTGTACTACACTTTAGAGAAGAGCTGAAAAATGGACGTCTTGGAGGAAACTGAAACATTCATCCCCGAAGAAAAGTGGAAAAACGAGATCGTGAACGAAATTTCATATTTCAGTAACTCATACTTCTTCATCAACTTTAATTCAGTACTATCAAAATTTCTATACGTACAAGAAAGTGACCTGACTGACTCACTGACTCATCGTCGCCGAGCCCAAACCACTGAGGAAAGAAAATTACCAGAGGGTGTTTATCTCACACTGCAGGCATCGTTAAAGAACGGATTTTTCGATATTCCACCCCTACGGATGTCAAATAGTGGGTGAAAGTTTTAAGTAGATCATTATTAAAGAACTACTACAGCATTTTTAACGTCACGTCTATGAATACCGGCATTTGATTTCTCGGTTAGAAATAAAAAAGTACGTATTTCAATGTTTTTGGAAATTCAACTCCTAAGGGGGTGAAATAGGAAATAAAAAATTTATGAACATTTTACGTTACCATATATTAAAATATTTTAAACCTAAATTTATTAAAATGTATTCGATTTCTTCGTTAGAAAAAAAGAAATATATGTTAGGGGATGAAAGTTGCTTTTGGAATATCACCACAAGAACTCAAAAGGCAGGTTTAACAAAATCCTCCCACTCCAGCTACCAGAATCGCTTGTTGGTCAAAAGTACATTTGGAAAAAACCATGATTCTGTGACCTTAATTGGCGTGAAAAGTTTCAGAGGTGCTGCAGTTTGTGAACTAAAGCAAAGAAAGCTATTTGTCAGCAAATTACTTTTGTTGTAATTAATACGCAAACTAATTATTAGTGATGACAAAATAGATGTCACGTTCAAATTAGATTCCACGTGTAGCTTTACACATTGTCAATGGGCGTAACAACATAAAACTTCGATTAAAGAAAATCAAATAAAATCTGTGCAGACCACACAGTGAAAATACGTGACTACGAATTGTCACAGTCTTTCTTATTGTAATGTATTTTGTTTACCAATGGTCTGCAGTAGCCATTGCAAGTAATAAGTAACACCACTACCGACGCACAGACAATTTAATCGAAAGAAGCATAGTTTTTACCGGCATATTGTTTGCACTGCACAATGGAGTTGATTGTAATGACGTGTTTTAAGTGTCCTTCGCAAGTTTATTAACACTAGTTAACAAGATTGAAGGAGCCACAGCTGGGGATGTAACTGAACACATAACAAGATGAGAGATATTTCTTATGAAGAGAATTAGGGATTACTTTCCAAAAATAAATCATCTGGACGGCAGACTAACAAACATGGTAAATATTCCCTCATATGAGGTCATCCACCCTTCTGCTTTTAGGCAGGATGACCAAAGCGTTCCGGCGAAACATTAAGCTCCGGCAAGTCGGCCTGGAACGTTACAGCAGAGAGGATTGTGAGAGACGCCAGCAAATAGTACGCTGACTAGGACTACAGCAAGACATGAGCGGCCTCTACATGAAGAGAATACAAGCGCCGCGCCGCCTAACCGCGGCCGGAGTGGATGGCGAGCCGTCATACAGACGCTACAGCAGTGACTTATCAACTGTATTCTTTTGCTTGCTATGAAATTGTATACATTGAAGGACACTGATTATTTGCATGTTGCCATTTGATTGCGACACATCTTTGTGAATACGCAAAGTTACGTATTGTCAATTTAACTTACTGTAATAAATTCGATTAATACGATTTGCTTGAATTGTTGTCTAGCTATCTGCAAAACAGCTTCCTACGCACCCTATATTAGACGAGTGGGCAGGCTACTTCACAAAGCACATGTGAAAACTGTAAGGAACATCTTTTAGAACTATGTATAATTTACTTAAATGTTTTTGTATTACCATTGTAGGGTGCCTCTAAACAAGTTGTTTTATTAAATAATTTCAGTAAATCACGAAAAATTTGTGGCTAGTAACAGTCTCAGAAAAAAACTTTCCATTATGTTAAATCTATTTTCTAGTACTATGATCCCGACATTGAGCTCAGATGGACCATTAATCTGCTGCATAATGGACTAATAACAGCGAACATACCATTCACCGCAACTGTTTTTCGCTTTTACTGACAGGTATTTGACATCGTCCTTCGCTGACCGAGAGTTATTCCTTATCAAGCTTGTATTAAATATTTAAGTGTGCATAAATAAGTGTGCATGTATGCAATCGTGACAATTTTGCATGATGTGACGGCTTTTGAACACCAGTATTAACTTCTTAGAGACTGACATATTGAAGTGTCGCGTATTCTGCGGGATACCAGCGTCGTCCTTGCACAATACTTCGACGAGTCATGTTGTCGAAACATTGTGCATGGACGACAGATATCCGGCAGAACATTCAAGCCCTCAAGATTTCGACAGATTGCCAAGAAAGATTGACGAATTACTTCTCAGAAATGATTGAAACACACTATTGATATGTTATACGAAAAGCAAGACACAATTGAAGTCGTTGGAAAAGAAGACGCAGATGAAGAACCACTAAATGAAGTAAGTCATTGAAACTTTATGTTGTTCGCAGTAATAGAACTAAATGTTACGGCGAATTTATTCTTATAAATTCAAACGCAGTTAACACGAATGATATAGATCTCAAAATGTATTAACTTAATAAAATTTGAATACGGCATTAATATGTAGTCGCAATTTGCATTCCAAGTTACTACTTCCACAGGCGCAGACATTAAGATTTGTCATGTCATTCATCGCCTATTCCTATGGCTATTTCATTTTCATTCGTTTCGTTCATCCTTATTTCGACTTTCTCTTCATTACGCAATAAAAGATTGACAATGATATTGAATTAACATCAGTAACGAGCAGTTTACTTCTCCTCTGTACGTCTACTAACGTCGGGGTTCTACTATTTCTCAGAATAATTTTATTTTTAAAGACATGTTTCGCTAGCTGGTGTCTTAATAAATCAGTAATACGCATTTACAAACCGGTCACTCTTGGCACGATTATTTCAGATACACGTAAATGAAGTCATTTGTAAGAGATCGTGAGTTCGGGGTTGTAACATAACGAGGTGAAATCTTCATCAGATGACGAATCGATGTGCATGAGCAGTATGACAGCAGAATGACAGCTAGCGACCACGTGGTGATTCGCTTATTTGGGAGAGGTGAATCATAGTGTCATGCCGACAGGTACATGCTCTCTATGTCACCCCATAAGATTGGCTGTTAATGGCTGGGAGTAGGAAAAATATGGCCGTTTATAAACAAGAGAGCTGTCCATATGTGAAGAAATGGTGGCTCTCAGACAGACTGTAATAATGGCGTAGTAGCATTTTATATTGTTCACATCAGCCGTGATATGTCACGAAATAATTTAATCGTCAAAAACCGGAAATTAAAGTTGAGACTGAACTACTTATTATGGAAGGTCTCTAGAAACACCAGCTCTTCAGCGCTACAGACAATTAAATTACAAGATTTCTTTGCCATACTCTAAATTTAATTAACTTAGTTAATAAAACTGATACGACACAAGGCGATTTTTAACAAATGGATCACGATGAGAGCTATCTATTTAATATATTCGCTTGTATTATACAGGGTCGCTTAGCTGGCGGGAAACCGTCACTAATTCATCTATTTGATTGCTTTGGAGAAGCTACATAATTAACAAAAAAAGTGGTTCACATGACTCTAACCACTATGGGACTTAACATCTGAGGTCATTAGTCCCCTAGACTTAGAACTACTCAAACCTGACTAACCTAAGGACACCACACACAACCATGCCCGAGATAGGATTCGAACCTGGAACCGTAGCAGTAGCACGGTTCCGGAATGAAGGGCCTAGATGTTCTAGAAAGAGATTCAAGTTCTCCTGTGATCGCAAATTTGTTTATGGAAGACTTCGAGGAACGTGCATTGGAGTCGGCGCCTTTGAAACCCGCTTGTTTCTGTAGATACGTTGCCGGCCAGTGTGGCCAGCGGTTCTAGGCGCTTCAGGCTGGAACCGCGTGACCGCTACGGTCGCAGGTTCTAATCCTGCCTCGACCATGGATGTGTGTGATGTCCTTAGGTTAGTTAGGTTTAAGTAGTTCTAAGTTCTAGGGGACTGATGACCACAGATGTTAAGTCCCATAGTGCTCAGAGCCATTTGAACCATTTTTTTTTTTTTTTTGTAGATACGTTGATGATACCTTTGTTGTTCGGTCTCATGGTAGGGAGAATTTGTATACCTTTCTAGAACATCTGAACTCGATCCACTCGAACATTCGGTTTACGATGGATGTGGAAGAGGATGGTTGCCTTCCCTTTCTTTACGTGTTGGTTAGGAGGAAGGATGATGAACCATTGGGACATGCAGTCTACAGGAAACGTACTCACACCGACTTGTACTTACAGGCTAATAGTTGTCACCATCCGACTCAGGGCGAAGGGGTACTTCGTACCTTGGTACACAAGGCATATGTCATTTCTGACGCTGAGACTTTGCCAGCTGAGCTGTCCCATCTTGAAGTTACGTTTCGTCAAAATGGTCGTAGACAGATTGAACGTGCGTTGCGCTATCGACCAACTGTACATCGGGTGATTGATGATAACTCTGTTTCGACAACTAAGTCTACTGCCTTTTTGCCTTCCAACAATATCGGTCGTATTTTACGGAAATACGATGTGAAATGTGTTTTCCGACCTCCATCTAAAATTAGAGCACTTTCGAGTTCTGTTAAGAATGATCTTGGTCTGCGTAAGGCGGGTGTATATCGCATTCCTTGTAGCTGCGGCATGGCATATACTGGTCAAACTATCAGGACCGTGGAGGACCGATGTACTGAGCATAAACGGCACACACGATTACAGCAGCCAATTAGATCTGCTGTTGCCGAACATTGCTTGGATACTGATCACCCCATGTTATATAATAACACCGAGATATTGGGATGCACGTCCAGCTATTGGGACAGTGTTATTAGGGAGGCAGTTGAGATTAAATTAGCGAGCAACCTTGTTAACAGGGATGGAGGTTTTTGTTTAAACTCTGTTTGGAATCCGGCTCTCTCCCTTGTCAAAAGCCGGCCGAAGTGGCCGTGCGGTTAAAGGCGCTGCAGTCTGGAACCGCAAGACCGCTACGGTCGCAGGTTCGAATCCTGCCTCGGGCATGGATGTTTGTGATGTCCTTAGGTTAGTTAGGTTTAACTAGTTCTAAGTTCTAGGGGACTAATGACCTCAGCAGTTGAGTCCCATAGTGCTCAGAGCCATTTGAACCTTGTCAAAAAACAGAGGGACAGAGTCAATGCTACCTCACCTGCGAGTACGTAGTCTCACTATCGATAGCTCTGACTAGGTCATCTTTGGTGGCACTAGTGGTCAGTGTGTGTGTTATCTTTCCTGCATCAGTCCGAGAACCGAGGTTTTAAATTCGCATGTACGTCGCCTGTCCGTTGCAGTTTGCCTTGAAAATGGCGGGGTGATTCCTGCCGAAATATCGGCGGGTGCTGAAAGTGTTACCTGGCTGAATTCCCGAAAGTTATCTGATAAATGTCTTTGCTGGTATGTAAATTAAAATCAGCATTAGGTGACGCTAAATGCGTAATATTACTATTAATATTAAACGACAACCTGAAGTACTACGTGAATTCCGAGTCTATAACTGGAAAGTAGGAATTTTTCCCTATGCATAAGTAGCCCTACTTATCGTATCAGCATAAAATTAAGACATATTTTTACTTTTCAAATATTCGTATTTTGTGAAAACGCTAGGAATCATAACTAATAGGGTATTTATACGTTTAGTTTCAATTTGCTCAGAAATTAAGCGTGTATGTCATGACAGAATTATTTTCTAATATCATGTGTTGTCCACCACAAAGATATGAACTTCTCGAGTCTTGTGAATCAAAAGAATGAGGGGTGGAAACCCATAGTGGGGGTAAAAGGTATAGCTTCCGAGAAGCGCATGGAGGCAGGGAGTTTCGTACAAGACGCGTTTGTGCGGGATGTCTGTGTCCACTTGGGAGGTAGTTTAGCTGCGTTGATAGAGTATTCGTAATGAGGAGTGCTACTAAATTCAGAAGCTCGACTTCAGGAAGCACGTCTTGTTTGGCGCGTGACGAGGAATTCGCCATACTTCAACTTTTGAAGAGGCTTTACGCTGGGATCGGGGCTAGGCTCCGTACGCTAAAAGTTGTTGAGACTTAGGAGAATTCGTCGGCGCTTCAGTGTTTCCCATGGAACTTGCTGGAATTTAACTTTAGGGTGTCAGTTAAACACGACGGCTTCTATAATTCATCACCACCGGTACTTATGTCTGAGGATAATAAAAAATTAATTGGACCATTAATAATCACCTGAGTCGAGAATCGCAATTTTACATCTGCTCTACATCACAATTAAAAATATTCAGGAACATGTGTTTTCGATGAAAATATTTTCATGAAGAGAGTGCGATGGTGAACGGATGTCCCTTTGATATAGATGAGCCATAAATATTAAACTGTTAGTTATGCATCGCGTTCCACTGCCGGGGTAAGATCGTCGACATTAATAAAGTAAATGTCGCTTTATTTTAAAACACGAAGTAGGAGCAGAAGCGTCGTAGGTTGCGGCTGACACAAACGCTTCGATTACAATTACAAATGCTGGCCTTGTGGCACGCACTGTTATCGTGCCATCGAGTCTATAACTGGTAAATAGGAGAAGTATGCAAATGGTCCACAACGATGTTCACGTAGTCTAAAGCTGGCATGAAACTTCAGTTACTACCGTAGTCCCCATGGGAGTGGATGTTAATGTCCCCGCTAGCATAACACTGCTTCCAGTAGCCGGCGTCCATGGCAAAGACTAAGTGTCGAGAAACCGTTTGCCTGGATGACAGGATAGCCAGAAACGACTGATATAACAGGGAACGTGATTCATCCGACCAGGCGACAGTTTTCACTGATCCACATGGTCGTAGCTCTCGTCGGCCTCGCAGCTACATGCTCAACAACATGCGCTGAATGATGTTCTCCTGAGCACTTGTGCCTGCACCAGCAGTGTACTCTGTCGTCAGATCTGCTACAACTGACATTAGCCCTGCCTCGTTGAATACGCCGGTTCCTCTCAGACCACGGCAGTTAAGCGATGTCAGGCTAGTACTTGGATGAGTAACGGCCGGGTACGCCACTCGCCATTAACTGGTATCCCTTTGCCGTTACAGTAAACTGGAGGAGGGAGGTGACGTAAAGCATCTTTGGGCCAAAGTCCTGGATTATATTCCAAACCTCTCCGCATTGTCTCTTGAAGTGGCGGAAGTGACACTGTTAAAGTAGATCCGTCCGTCAGATGAGGCTTTTAAACTCGGTGGCACCCTTGGTGCTATTCGAGTGGAGTTGACAATGCCTCTATCATCAACATCCAACACAAACAAAACACTAAACTACACACACACACACACACAAAGCGCCGCGCGTGCGTGCCCTATCCAACCGGCAGCTGAATGTGTCCTTCGGGGTCTCTCAGTCAATCACGCCACACGACTTTACTTTTAGATCTACCACAAGTAGCTAGCTACCCATCCTGCCTTGCAATCCTCCGACCTCCACGGTCTGAGATGAAGCGTGGACGTCCAACATTTTGTCGCCTACTCGTAGTTCCACCATCCGTCAACCAATTTGCACATATACTCACAGCAGCAGTACGTGAACAACGGACCAGATTTTCCGTTTCCGATATGCTCGTACCCAACCGCCGGGCATGACAATCTGACATTTTTCTAAAACGCTGATGTCGGTGAATTGCAGTTCGTGTCGTCGCCAGAACGCTCCCCTTATTTAGTTTCCATACCGCGCCACGCGCCTGAAGCGTCACCACCCCACCTCGCGATGGGCAGTGGCTACTGTGTGACTCATCAGTGTATTTATTACTTTTCACTTTTTGATTGCAATGCACCTTTCTTTTCAAGTTTTTTTTTTAAATGCAAAGCTTACAAACGAAGATTCTCTGCCATTGTCTAACGATGGTCCTTTAAGCTGAAAGCCGGTTAACTAAGGAACTTAATACAGTGTAACTTCCACATCCGTACGATTCCCATTTACAAGTAAGACGTCGTTCTATCAAGCAGAGACAAAAGAATCAGTTAGCACATTACAACGAATTATAAGTTATCTTCACTGGAGTAAGAAGGGAATACCAAACTGATACAGATCGAACTAACATCGCTTGTTTGGTTCCCTGATCGTTCTGAAAGCTGTTTCTAGACGATTTTAGAGACCTAACATAAGCACACTAACTATATGTAAATAGCACTGTAGGCTACCAATAACTGTCACAAGGCAAATATCAGGGGCGGGAAACCCGACCAAAATTAACAACAAATGCTACAGAAAATTCTACCACATGCAAAATTAAACTAATTGTTGAAATAGTATATGTTACTCTTCTTTGTGTGTGGGTGTCTGACTTCATTATTTCGTTCTAATGGGGTGGACTGCAAGCGGAAATAATCTCATTTCAATAAAATAATACAGCATCCGATATGTATTCGGTTATACGCTGAAGAGCCTTCGCTGTGATCATTAATGAAGGAGCAATTACTGAGCTTCACGCACACACCGAAATTTTCACCGTCACGTCCAATTTAAAATGGGTAACAGTTTTTTAAGATGTACAGACAAGTGGATGGTAGTTCAGTTTTTTTCTATGTTCTTACGGACTTACGATAGGGTCATTATAATACTCCTATAAATTAATAGGCGTACCATAAACCCAAAGAACATATAAGCAAAAATGTGCTGAGATTTCTTTGACAGAACTCCATTGTATTGCTGCAGCGGAAAACTGCAAAATGTAAATGAAGGAAACACTTAGAAATATAACTGGATCTGTGCAAACTAACAGTATTAAAAATTTCACCGCAGCTCAATAACACAATATCAGTGTTTATGCAAGCGCGGCAATCCGTGAAAATTATTGTAAATCCAAGAAACTTAGTGCTTGGTATAATAACTGCCAGAAATTTCTAGACGACTACAACTGCAAAGAAATATTAAAATGTTTAAGAAAACCTTCGACAGTAGTTTTACGATAAAGCACATTACATAAAAAAGGAGAGGCATCTAGCTTATTTCAAAAGGATGTGTATCAGATGACATATGTCTGACTTACTTTTCATTGCTGTTCATTTATTTGCGAGACATATGGGGTACCACATATGTTTTAAATCCACGGTTTATCCACACTTGTATAAACAGTACACTGCTGTACACAGTGAAATACATGTGTCCAGTGACGATATGTGCCGGCTGGAGGCCCAACATGAATACCACAAATTACTATGCCGGGAAAGCTTACGGGGCCAAATCAAAGACCCTACCATAGATCACGGGTGCGGTCCAAGATCTGCATTGAGGTGCATAAAAACAGGCCATCTGGCCAAGCTGGTAAACTGATAATCGAATCGGCGTCCGCTGTGTGTTGGCTTTCGCCGCGAAGTCGCGGACGTTCTTCCTCCATCCCGTGTAGATCTCCTGGCAAGGGTGCTGCCACCGCTGGGTGGGAGAGAACAACTACTGCCGCCCTCGTGGCACCGCTTGCCGCCTCCGTGGGCCGCCAGATTGACCCCTGACCACACCGTGGAACCAGGGCGGCGCAGCTCGAGAGCGCTCACCTCAACTGCACTGGCCTGGTGGAGTAATAAAGGATTTACGAGTGCGCCATCTGTCTTGCTGCTGCCAGCTTCTCCTCACAAAGGTCTTCCGTAGCCTTTGCCAATTTATCAAACCAACAACGAATGGCTCTTCCAATCCCACTCCCACAGAGGTCATTGCTCAAACGACCTGCTACATCAGTGTAGCTGTATCATATCCTGCATGATATCGAAAACGTGTGATCACTTTAAACGAATGTCATACAGTATTCATATGAGTATATGAGGGGAGTTCGATATTAATTTAAACTTTTTTCTCAATTATTGATGGTGAACCATTTCACCAATATTTACAGTTGCAAGTTGGTAATACTTTGTCTAACCGTAGTCGCAGGACAAACAATCGAAATGTAATACCTGCGCAGTACAGCACATTTTCCTAACTTCTGTCATTACGTTAATGGATGGCATGGAGTGTGACCGTCAAGGACAGTGCTGGACAACGTGGTTTCTGTGGAAGGAGGATGCAAACGCTGCGGATATTCACAGATGGTTGGTGGAAATGGGTGGAGAGCGTGCACCGTCACGAAAAAGTATTCTTGGATCACGACAACACTCATCGCCATACGAGTCGTAAAACCATGGCTGCCATCGCTGATGTGGGGTTCCAGGTACTGCCACAACCACTGCATTGCCGTGACTTGAATCCTTCCGATCACCACCTATTCGGGGCTATGAAGAAACCTCTGCACCAACATCATTTCGTAGACCTCCAGAATTGTGAGCGCCTGTCCTGCGACAGAACCGAAAAAGTGGTTCAGCAAAGGGTTACAGAAGGTAAAGAAGCCAAGTCAGAATATGGTGGGCATGACAATAACTGGAACCCCATTTCAGGGATGGCAGCTGTGGTTTTCCGGCTAGTAAGGAGACTAGCAATGTCGTGCTGCGAGAGCAGTTTTCGAAACGGTACACCCTCTTCACACACTGTCAACGATCGCCTGTGAATATGTGCAGTTTTTACATCTTCTTCCACACAGATCACGTCGTCCAGCGCAAATCGACAGCAATGAATATCTTTCTTCAGGGCTCCAAAAATATGGAAATGACACGATGGTAGAAAGCGAAGCCCCCAAGGACATGATCAAGTATTAATATAACTTCTTAAACGTACACACCATCGATGGGTATGTAAATGGTTAAACTAGCAGTTCACTGTGATAAGCAGAACTATACCCGATTTCATTAGACTTGTTCGCGTTTAGTGTTGTTACCAGCCTGGTAGGGTGTATAAGGAAGTCTGAAATAGTCAAATGTTGAGTGATCATTGTGAAATAAGGCGTACTAGTATGACACAGCGTTATCAGCACCTGACTGAGTTCGAAAGGCGGCTATTTGTGGGACTCCATTTGAGTGGCTGTTGGAATTGTGCGACATCCAGATATGTGGCGCATTCATATGTAACAGTGGTCGATGCCGGCCGCTGGTGGCCGAGCGGTTCTGGCGCTACAGTCTGGAACCGCGCGACCGCTACGGTCGCAGGTTCGAATCCTGCCTCGGGCATGGATGTGTGTGTTGTCCTTAGGTTAGTTAGGTTTAAGAAGTTCTAAGTTCTAGGGGACTTATGACCTCAGCAGTTGAGTCCCATAGTGCTCAGAGCCATTTGAACCATTTTTTGAACAGTGGTCGATGATGGACTTCGTTGGAACGTTGAGAAGGCATATTCATCGTCGAGGTTCTGTTCGACCACATATAACCGCAATGGAGGATCGCCGTTTCTTTGCCTGCCATTCGAGAGCCGGCCGCTGTGGCAGAGCAGTTCTAGACGCTTCAGTGTAGAACTGCGCGACCGTAGTAGACCGGAGGTCCGAATCCTGCCTCCGGCATGGATGTGTGTGATGTCCTTAGGTTAGTTATTTTTAAGTAGTTTTAAGTTCCAGGAGACTGATGACCTCCGATGTTAAGTCCCATAGTGCTCAGAGCCATTTGAAACATTTTGAGCCATCCGAGAACAAGTAACTGACTCTCTGCGACATTCTGGGTCAATCTGCACCATTGGTTGGAGACCAACCGCAGCTAGACTAGGGAATTACCGTCCCCTGCGTTCACACCAAGATACGAACGGCTGCATTTGAAGTGGTGCACTGGCCGAGAAGCATGGACTGCTGCTGAACTGTGTCGCACTGTGTCCAGTGATGAATCGCGGTCGCTCAGTGTCGTGAATGATCATCACCGGCGAATATGGCTGTGATCTGCGGGGAGGTCCCATTCTTCCACAGTGGTATTACTCCTAGTGTCAGACGTAGGGAGCCATCGGTTATGACTTCTGGTCACGGCTGGTAGTGATCGAGGGGACTGACGTCAAAGCATGGACACCCTGCGTCCTCACGTGTGATCTCTCAAGCAAGTGTTTCGTGGTGCCATTTTCTGCCCACACATGGCACGTGTCTCTATGAACTGTCTGTTTCATGTCAAGGAACTCCCGTGGCCAGCAACAACCGTAGACTGGTCTCCAGTACGACTCGTGTGAGAGACTGCTGAGACATCAGCTCTGTCCCAATGCCAGTATCGAGGATATCATGGACTAGTTACAAAAGTCATAGGCCAAGTTGCCTTAGGAGAGGATAAAACGGCTTTATGACACCTTTCCCAGTCAAATCAGTGAATAGATCTAGATCTGAGGGGGGTGTTACGTGATACCGATAAGTAGGCTATTACTGCCAATTTCTTAATAAATTTGACTCGATTTTGTAATTATTGAAATAACACCACATGTCCTTTCACTCTGTGAAGTTCTCATTTCGTTTCATTTTCTATTCAGGAAGTACATACAGGGTGATTCCAGGATGATGCAGATGGGTAAATGTATTAATTTGAGGTAAGGGACCCTAGTCCTCAAATGACCGAGTGGAAAGTTGTAAGAGAAAATTGTTCTGATACCTCTGACAGGGGAATACACGTACTGGTACTGTTTTTGCCAAGGCTGTACAGTAGGCAACTTTCAGAGATGGTATAATGGACCAAAACAAGAAAAAAAGACTAGTAAACACGGGCTCTAAAAGGCATACTGTAGAGCTGTAAGCACTTCATCAACGATACTGTGACAGACAAGTCTTCTACTGCAAGCTCTTTGGTTTTCAAAATTTTTGAGGGGTAATGTGGACCAAAAGAAGAAAAAATACCAAGTAAATAGGGGCTCTAAAACGCGTATCTTAAGAGCTATGGTCACCCGTTCAGTAGAAGAAATGTGTTTCACAATAGTGAAGCTGAACAAGTGATCGTAGCTCTTAAGGTAACCATTTTAGAGCCCATATTTACTTGACTTTTTTTTTCTTTTTTGCTCCATACTACCACCTCTGGAAGTTGCCTACTCTACAATCTTAGCAACAGAACTGATGCATGTATTCCACTGCCAGAGCTACCAGAACGATTTCGCTTACAATTTTCGACTCAGTCGTACCAGTATTAAGCATTCAATTTATTATTCCATTCGCTAATGGAATGAGGTGGTACTTCGCTGTGTGCACTAATCACTCTCAGCTTCTCCTTATGGTCCCTGACGTACAATGGACTTTCAGAATCATTGTATATTATTCCCTTAATACTGGTGCTCTCGATTTAATTCACAAGGTATCGGGAGGCACGTTCAGTTATCTAAACAACGTTTTAACACATTAAAATTTATTATCTTCTGGAATAAGCTAGCAGAATGATTTAAAGAATCTCTGTCCGTATCTGTTAAAAGTACGTGGTCTCTTTTTTTTTTTTGGTCATCAGTCTACTGGCTGGTTTGATGCGGCCCGCCACGAATTCCTTTCCTGTGCTAACCTCTTCATCTCAGAGTAGCACTTGCAACCTACGTCCTCAATTATTTGCTTGACGTATTCCAATCTCTGTCTTCCTCTACAGTTTTTGCCCTCTACAGCTCCCTCTAGTACCATGGAAGTCATTCCCTCATGTCTTAGCAGATGTCCTATCATCCTGTCCCTTCTCCTTATCAGTGTTTTCCACATATTCCTTTCCTCTCCGATTCTGCGTAGAACCTCCTCATTCCTTACCTTATCACTCCACCTAATTTTCAACATTCGTCTATAGCACCACATCTCAAATGCTTCGATTCTCTTCTCTTCCGGTTTTCTCACAGTCCATGTTTCACTACCATACAATGCTGTACTCCAGACGTACATCCTCAGAAATTTCTTCCTCAAATTAAGGCCGGTATTTGATATTAGTAGACTTCTCTTGGCCAGAAATGCCTTTTTTGCCATAGCGAGTCTGCTTTTGATGTCCTCCTTGCTCCGTCCGTCATTGGTTATTTTACTGCCTAGGTAGCAGAATTCCTTAACTTCATTGACTTCGTGACCATCAATCCTGATGTTAAGTTTCTCGCTGTTCTCATTTCTACTACTTCTCATTACCTTCGCCTTTCTCCGATTTACTCTCAAACCATACTGTGTGCTCATTAGATTTCATTCCGTTCAGCAGATCATTTAATTCTTCTTCACTTTCACTCAGGATAGCAATGTCATCAGAGAATCGTATCATTGATATCCTTTCACCTTGTATTTTAATTCCACTCCTGAACCTTTCTTTTATTTCCATCATTGCTTTCTCGATGTACAGATTGAAGAGTAGGGGCGGAAGGCTACAGCCCTGTCTTACACCCTTCTTAATACGAGCACTTCGTTCTTGATCGTCCACTCTTATTATTCCCTCTTGGTTGTTGTACATATTGTATATGATCCGCCTCTCCCTATAGCTTACCCCTACTTTTTTCAGAATGTCGAACAGCTTGCACCATTTTATATTGTCGAACGCTTTTTCCAGGTCGACAAATCCTATGAAAGTGTCTTGATTTTTCTTTAGCCTTGCTTCCATTATTAGCCGTAACGTCAGAATTGCCTCTCTCGTCCCTTTACTTTTCCTAAAGCCAAACTGATCGGCACCTAGCGCATTCTCAATTTTCTTTTCCATTCTTCTGTATATTATTCTTGTAAGCAGCTTCGATGCATGAGCTGTTAAGCTGGTTGTGCGATAATTCTCGCACTTGTCAGCTTTTGCCGTCTTCGGAATTGTGTGGATGATGCTTTTCCGAAAGTCAGATGGTATGTCGCCAGACTCATATTATCTACACACCAACGTGAATAGTCGTTTTGTTGCCACTTCCCCCAATTATTTTAGAAATTCTGATGGAAAATTATCTATCCCTTCTGCCTTATTTGACCGTAAGTCCTCCAAAGCTCTTTTAAATTCAGATTGTAATACTGGATCCCCTATCTCTTCTAAATCGACTCCTGTTTCTTCTTCTATCACATCAGACAAATCTTCACCCTCATAGAGGCTTTCAATGTATTCTTTCCACCTATCTGCTCTCTCCTCTGCATTTAACAGTGGAATTCCCGTTGCACTCCTAATGTTACCACCGTCGCTTTTAATGTCACTAAAGGTTGTTTTGACTTTCCTGTATGCTGAGCCGGTCCTTCCGACAATCGTATCTTTTTCGATGTCTTCACATTTTTCCTGCAGCCATTTCGTCTTAGCTTCCCTGCACTTCTAAAAAATATTAAAATATTAATTTTATTGTAGTAAGTACTGACTTCCTTATGAAGTAATCAGATGTCACAGTTTTATGTATTGTGTAACAATTTGTCTCTGGTAGTCTCAGATTCTGAGGGATTACTCGTCACTGCACAAGTCCATTCCCTGTAGACATCACGAAGATGCAAAGTTGATGTGAATAAAACCGAATAATAGCAGAAATATATGTGATGTCCCCTACGCCACAGTCCCTGCTGAGTAGTCCACTCTACCACCACGGTTGCGTAACAGCTTAGCTCACATCTTGGCGAGGTCAAGAGTGGCGAGTACTTACGCGATTCTCGAAAGGGGTCACCAGTGGTGATAGCACCATTTCGCCATCCCTCGTCACATGCACCAGGGTCTTCCTACTCTACTATATACGCACAATAAGTAAAATTTTTTATTTGCTGGTCTTAATAGATATACACTTTCAATGGCCATCACTGTTCGTTGGCATCTGCGGCAATACTGTATTTTGCTACAATACACACATCACTTACACTGCGCTACAGTATGGTTTATTGGCTTAGGGTGGCGCTGAAACCTGTATTTCAGGCAGCTTATATAGTCAACCCACAAGACTGCTACCATTATCTAACCACAGCACAGTTTACGTTCAAAGCGTTTCGCTGTATAGCCTACACGAGTATTTGCTACGTGCTGGTCAGGTTTCGGTTGCTCAGAGTCAGAGACACTAAAATAGGATTATATCAACTTGAAACAAGGTGTTTTTGTTCGAATAACGTGTACCACACAACGCGCTTGTTGTCAGGTAATGCCCAACTCGCGTTAAAGCGCTACTAAGGTTCCGAAATTTCAACAGGCGAGTGTACACATAATGCCTGCCAATTAATGGTGTTTTCATATCGCTTCTGCGAATAGCAGCTCGTTATCAAGAAGGAACAAGCACAATCAACTGATGGACTCACACTCTACCGACACAGCTTTTGGGTTTCACATTGGCCGCCGGCCTAAAAGCAGGATCTTGAAATGGAAATTTAATCTAGGGAAAGCAGGTCGTGAAGTGCCAAGAAGTTGCAACCACAGGAGCTCGTCTACATCAAGGAGACTAAGAAAGAAGAGAAGCGCTTCAAAGTGGGACCACTATCAGGACTCGACAGCGCCGAGGAATCACAGAACCAAACAGAACTGTCACAAGGCGACTCCAGGCGATAAACAAGGCTACCAAGATACTATTTCGCCGGTCTCTAGCCACGACGCTGAAACCAAACGCGTTAGTGACTCAGGTTTACGCCTAAACGACCACTGCGATTTAGTATTTCTGTTTTCTCTATCTGAAGGGAACCTATCATGGTAGTATATCATTGTATGTTATCAGAGCACATTACTACTCAGTTTGCAATTTCTGAATCTTTGGAAACGGCAATATTTTCTTCATATGCGTGTCAAAAATGTTCTTATCAATGTTTTTTAATTATAAACGCAAAGGTAACTCCAAAACTAACAAAAAGATAAATGGAAACAGGAGTATTTACGTATATAATGTGATGACGCTCAACTTATAGACAAGAGTATTTCTTTTCATCCTGTAGGTGGCAGGGCGTGCGACGTGTAAAGTTTTACGTCGGAAGATTTGTTGTCTCTCGAGTGGGCAGGGCGCGGCTCGCTTTAACGCTTTGGTACCTGTTGCTCCGACAAGGTCGGAGCGCCGGCGAACACGGCGGCGTGTGCACTGCAGGTTCATTAAGTTGCTGCCTCTCTCTGCCTCTGCCACTGCCGCTGCCGCTGCCGACGTCGGTTGCCAGCTCATCCCATTCACAACTCCCGGAGCGTCCTAATTAGGCCTTAACAAAATTCTCCCTTGGTTCCACGCCTTGTCTTCCTGATTCATTGCCTCCCGACCTCAACTTCATCACCGTCCTTCCAGGCTTTTTTTATATCAGACAAAATCTACAGTAACGTCTCTTGAGCTTGACTTCGTTCATTCATTCATAACTCTGTGGGTATCAGTAACCTACATTCACACAATGAGGTTCAGCGGCGGTCCAGCTGTAGTTAAAATAAACTGTAAGACACAACCAAATGAATCTTAAGCATTTCTTGAAATATTTTTTTCTGGGAAATAGCGATTAAAAATTTAAAATTTAAAATAAAATTTAAAATTTATTAATCAGGTGATCAGTCCCGACCGCAAGCCGATCATGATCAGACCATTAAAACTCTGTGAAAAGATTAACACGAAGTTTCAGAGGACAAGACTTAGGTCTGCAGTCTGGAACCGCGAGACCGCTACGGTCGCAGGTTCGAATCCTGCCTCGGGCATGGATGTGTGTGATGTCCTTAGGTTAGTTAGGTTTAAGTAGTTCTAAGTTCTAGGGGACTAATGACCTCAGCAGTTGAGTCCCATAGTGCTCAGAGCCATATGAACCATAAGACTTAGGTACAAATGTAAATCATGTAGCTAATGTAAAGTGCTATTCCGTACCTACCCCTGATGACGGCTGGAGAGAGTTCTGAGGATCGGCCTGGCATGTAGCGACGATAAACACGGCTGATCAACGCACGAAGGCTTGGAGTTACATAGCGGAGGTCCCGCCCACTGTCTTCCGCATGTCATTTACAGCCAGTGACTACAATTTGTAACAGTTTCGTAATAATATTGCAGTAAAGCGTAATTATTATAGATGTGAAAACAAAAACTATAAATATGAGGCGATATATAAATTATTCCAACGAAAAGAAAATTTATTTACCCTACAGAACCGAAAGGAAGTAACACCCCGTAGCATACGGTATTTCAACGTGACCTGCGCTGTGTTGCAGGTTGCAATAGCTACATGTAATTCAGTGATGGTTAACAGGAAGCCAAGTGGTTATCTAGGAGATGAAGTCTGAATCGGTACATATTGTTATCAATCAGCGAAGTTATACAAACAGTGATAGCCAGACACAAGCTAAAATAAGCAGAAAATGCGTCGACATCATTTCTGGCGGTATGCCACTACTACTAACAAAAGTTAAGGAACGAGCGAAGTGACGCAGTGGTTAGCATACAGGATTCTCATTCGAGAAGGCGACGGTTCAAACTCGCGTCCGGCCATCCTGATTTAGGTTTTCCTTGATTTCCCTAAATCGTTTCAGGCAGAAGCGGGGATGGTTTCTTTGAAACGGCACGGCCGACTTCCTTCTCCATTTCTCCCTAATCCGACGGGACCGATGATCTCGCTGTTTGGTTCCCTCCCGCAAATCAACCATCCAACCAACAGTGAAGCTTAAATTGTTGGTCAAATTACATGATGTATAGCAAAATGAAAGTGAAGCTGCGTAAGCTAAATAACGTTATAAGCGAAATTGCAGGTTACATATTCCTCTGTCATTTAAATAAAATTATAATGAATTATACATGAGTATGACGTTTTACAGTTATATAAATTGTGCTAATAGCAGAAATGACCAAGACGTGAACTGTTATTTAGGAAGAAAGAACGGAATCGATGTACTGTTTCTTGTCAATTGACAGAGCATCCACAGTGAAATACTCGTAATTGTTTATACGAATATATAAAGCATGGCATCATATGATTGGTGACTGAAGATGAAACAGATTATGCCTTGTTGCCTGGATAACCAACTGGCCTCTACATGATGCCATGCTTCTTACATACGTACAAATAACTACAGACATTTCACTGAACGTGATCTATCAATGGACAAGAAACAATATATCGATTCTGTCCTTGCTTTCTAAATAACCGTCGCCATCTTGATGATTTCAGTTTTTGACACTATTTATAAAATTGTAAAATGTCAAACACTTACGTACACTTTATGACACTTTCTCTAAAAAGCAGACACGGAATAAATAACATGCACTCTTGTTTGTAACGTTACGGCTTACATTTGACTTACGCAACTTCACTATCATTTTGCTATACATCACGTAATTTGACGCACACTTTAACCTCAACGTTTGTTATTAGTAATGACATACTGACATAAATGATGGCGACGCATTTTCCTGTTTATTTTAGCTTCTGTCTGGCCATCACTAATTGTGTAACATCGCCGAGCGATAACAATATGTATAGATTCAGGTATCACCTCCCAGATAACTTGGCCTCCTTTAGCCAACTTTGGATTACATGTAGCTATTGCAGACTTCTACCGAAGGCAGGTCACCTTGAAATACCGTGTGTTACGGGATATTACTTCCTTTCTATTCTCTATGGTAAATAAAATTTCTTTTCGTTGCATAATTTATACATCGTCTCATATTTACATCCTTTGTTTTCACATCGAAAATAATTATGCTGCACTGCAATATTATAATGAAACTGTTATAATCTGTAACCAGAGGTTGTAAGTGACGTTTTGCAGGAGATAGTATGCGGGACCTCCGCTACGTAACCGCAAGCAGTCGTGCGTTAGTCAGCCGTGTGCGTCGTCGCTGCATACCGGTCTGATCTCGGCACTCTCTCATCACGGGCACATACGAAATCGCACTTACGATTAGCTACATTATTTATATTTGTACCTATGTTTGTCCTATGACGCTTTGTGTTACTCCTTTCACAGAGTTTTCATGGTCTGATCACGATCATACTACTGTCGAAACCTATCACCTGATTAATAAATTTTAAAATTTAGCAATTTACATGCGATCGTAAACTGTTTTAAACAAAAACTTTTATATAAATCTTAGCTGCAGAGGGAGTTTTTCTGAAAACTGATCTGGTGATATGTATTCCACACAAAAATCCTGTAGCATAAATACATCGTCACGAGTTTGCCAGAATTTTGAAAAATTACGTAATAAGAATAAACGTTAGCCTAACTAGTGTAGTCTGAAAGTAGAAACCGCCTATTCGTTGATTTTGAAAAACAATTTTTTTCACCAGACGCGTTTCGCTCTATTGAGATAAAGCATCATCAAAAAGAAAAAATGTTCAAATGTGTGTGAAATCTTATGGAACTTAACTGCTAAGGTGATCAGTCCCTAAGCTTACATACTACTTAACCTAAAGTATGCTAAGGAAAAACACACGCACCCATCCCTGAGGGAGGACTCGAACCTCCGCCGGGACCAGCCGCACGGTCCATGACTGCAGCGCCTTAGAACGCTCGGCTAATCCCGCGCGGCAAAGCAACATCAGTGGTCGTGATTTTCGCTTGATTTCTAGCTTACATCGGGGAATGCCGCCTCCTAGCATATCTCTGTTTCTCTGCATTAGACACTGACAATTTTGGTCTAACTTTTAGTTGTTCTGCAACACTGTACATTTCTTACGTTTTTCAATGCTCAGCGGTGTAAGTAAAAATGTTGTGTGAAAAACATAAGAAATGTATAGTGCTGCAAAACAACTAAAAGTTAGACCAAAATTGTCAGTGTCTAATGCAGACGGCATTTCCGGATGTAAGCGTGAAATAAAGCGAAAATCGGCACCACTGATGATACTTTACCCCAATAAAGCGAAACGCATCTGGTGAAAAAAAAATCACGCATTTTTGTATTTCCAACGACAGAACAAAAATAGTCCTTACAATATTTTTGTTTTCTTGTTTGTGCTGAGAGTTTTTTTAAATTTATTTATTTAATTTGTCAGGGATTCTATGATGTTAACACTTGATATCTACGTTCCTCCTAATCCTTTACGCCTTCCGTAGTTTCTTGTCGACTATAGAGAAACAAATTTCACAGTAAAGAAGTTTATACCCATTTTGGCCTCGAGGTGTTGAATACTTGCTACAGTCTTGAGAACCAAGGGTATATTCCCAATACCAACACACAGTTAGAAGATGCTGTTCACGTACCGGAACTTTACTGCTAGATGCATCGCCGCATCTGCATTCGTGTGTTACGAACGAGCTATTAAAAACTCCACCTTTATTTATTCCTTAGCAACCGTAAACCACTAGAAAGTGAAGACCTGAGATAGTTTCACAAGTAGTTTTTAATAAGTTGCAATAGGCAGTTAGTAATACGTGTTTAGAATATCTCATTCTTGTCACGCTACTTTAAGGTTCCATTGATTTCCAGTTCTAAAAGTCGCAGTAATCTCATGACCGTACTCACGTACATAAACCTTAGCTACTTGACATATTATGTCTGCAGAATCTGCTGTATCACTTCTCTTTTCCATCCAACCCATCAAATTCGAAACTGAAATACTTCATAATTTCAACAAGTGGTGTCTATCTCGACGCCATCTGTGTTCATCTGTCCAGTGGGTCCACGTATGTTTCCGTAACCCGCACGGCCGTACCCCCTGCACCAGTTGTTTCGGAGTTCTCTTTCTGTGGGTACTCTGTTCGATCTCACCAAAGCAGTCCAAAATCGAGAGTAGTTATTTATTCTTCTCTGCATGGCACATAACTATCACGTCTAATTACCTCTGTAAGGCGAGCTTTTTAAAAAAGAGATTAGGAACATTCGGGGATTTCAAATATCTTCACGTGATATCAAGTATGTAGTCAAATTTGTTCTCCATCTCCTCCTCCATACTTCGTTAGTATCTCCTTCGACAGCCACACATATAACAGACTGCTCACGAAGATAAATTTGTGTGTGTCAGATGGAATGAATGAGATTTGACTATTATTACTATACATATTTCAAGAGTAAATCAATGAATATTAGGCAGTAAAATGACACCGCTCGATTGATTTTGCCTCAACAATCTGGATGCTGGATGACTCACAAACCCTTAACAAGTCCTTTTTGTGCTTAAATATGGTCACCGACTGTGTTGATTTCACGTAAAAGTAAAGTTCGGGAAGCTTCTTTCTTAAATTAAAAATGTAGCTGGGAAGATAATATCTTGTTTCATAATAAAACGTGGGATGTTTTGGCAGATAGAATACAATGCGTGTTTTATCTTTTATTTCTTTATTTATTTTGTTTTACTATTGCTTTTGCTATGTTCGTTAATTTTATACTAATTGTGTATTGCCCGCATCTCGTGGTCGTGCGGTAGCGTTCTCGCTTCCCACGCCCGGGTTCCCGGGTTCGATTCCCGGCGGGGTCAGGGATTTTCTCTGCCTCGTGATGGCTGGGTGTTGTGCGCTGTCCTTAGGTTAGTTAGGTTTAAGTAGTTCTAAGTTCTAGGGGACTTATGACCACAGCAGTTGAGTCCCATAGTGCTCACAGCCATTTGAACCATTTTTGAATTGTGTATTAAGCATGTAAGTATTGTAAGAACCGCTTTCCACCACGAGTTTAAGCCACATTGAAACTGCCTTGAGTTGGGAGCTTTGCTTCCTGAAAACCAAAGGGAAATTATTCTGGATGAACAAAGAAAGTAAAAGAGGCACCATTAAAAGAACGTAGTCCGGTAAATTATAATTATATATTTAGTCATGTGTATAGCATTAGCAATAGCGCCTATAACGCAGACTATTTTCTTTCGTGTTGATCTACCAGTGTGCTAGGCAAAATGAAAAATTGTAATAAATTAATAAACAAACAAATAATATAATAATTGCTGACGTCACTCAGAAACTACAGCGATCGTAAATTCGTAAATTACAATTTTAACAAAGAAAACGGTTCAGATAGCAATAAAATATGTGTTTTTAAATTCTGTAACCGTTTTTGGTCAATACGACCATCTTCAGACCAGAGGCTCAGAGGATGTTAGGACCCTATACAGTATTTATATGAATCAAATAATAGCAGTAAACGATTATTCAGCTTTATTTATTATTTTTGCGCTCTGCGATTCTAATTCGTCTCATTTCACACGACTCAAGGCGCAAAGGAAACGTAAACTTGTACTCGAAACTGTGAGAATTCTGCGACTGCACCGACGAACATCTATGGAGACGTATTTGCACCACATTCGCGCGAGGGATTGAGTGTGTAATTAAGGGAATGAATCAAAGGGACATGCTGAGGACGGAGTACCGAGTATTGAAAAGCTAGCTCTTTATCTATTGTTTCATGCATGGAAGCTAGTTAGTAAATATTGGCGTGCCCGATGAGTCGTCGTGAAGCGTACTTGGTGTGGTTACCGGTTTCACAAGAGGTCGATTTGATGATGTGGCAGAAAATCAATCCGAAGAACAGAGCACCGCACTGGACTTGAGACGTCAACAGTGAGTCGTTGTCGGTGCTGGTGGTGCACGCGTTCGTCGTTCAGGTTCCGGACGGCAGCGGCGTACGGACTAGAGCCTGGGACGTCGCATCAGGCGAGCAACCGTGTCCGCTCAATCGCGTGACGACGGCAAGTCAACGCACAGCCAAGATCGCGCCCAGTATCCAGTAGAACCGTCAGAAACCGAGTGTGCCGTTCGCGCGTCTTCCTCTCTCGCGTCATTACTGTGTGGCCGCCTCGGAAACACAGAACTAAGGAGATGAATGGCGCAACTTTATCGAGCAGATCTGATTGGGAGAACAGTGTCGGCTAGGAAAGCACCGACTACTAGAGTGTTATCAGACAGCAACCTGCGTGCCCAACTCAGGACATCGTCCTGTGGGGACCCATAATCTCCAGTCATTGTACAGCTCCAGTGTAGACTGCGAGAACGTCGTCATTGTAACACACAACCATGTCATGATACAGCCCATTCTGTTGTCGATTCTACCACTTCAACAAAATGTGCTCTTCCAGCAGTACACTGGATATGCGCATCCTTTGTAACACGTTCCCAGTTTTACCTTTTTTAGTCTTCTTTTGAGTTTGGTTATCGTGCGTCTATTGCGGACAGTCTTGACATCATCGGCAGATCTTTCTATTCCTGTGATTTGAAGTGGATGCAATCCCCTTGCTACATCTCAGAGTCTTGTTATTTAGTTTAAAAATAATAAATAGATGAACTGAAAAAAATGACCTGCGCGAATCGGATCGGTAGTAGGGCCTATATGTCAGCGTATCTTTTCCTAACTGGCGACAACCTGTTTGCTTTTCGCGCCCACAAGGGGCATCCAGCCCAACACGGATCGTTCAAGCTCGCTGGGGTAGTCGCGTGCTGGAGTGAGTTGTGACATCACTGGTGATGGGCTAGGCGTAGTTCATTGCCGCATGTTTCCATGTTGTGGCTGATAAGAAGTTCTTCTTGGCGCCATTCTACTTATGGTGCGTTTCCTGCAGATGAGGTCTGGCTGTCAATATCGTTAAGTGCCATGAGAAGGAAATTAACATGGGTGTATTAAGTTTGTCATTCGACCAGTGGCTACGAATCAGTTCCTCTACGACAATCACAGAGGAAAGTTATTCGGTGAGAAGTTTATACATAAAGTTGCTGCGGCCATCGCTTCGGATCTCACCCTAAAAATGCCACTGAACATTTACCTTTCCTGCTTGTCATGGTTAATATTTTATTTGTATGTTTCTCAACGTATTGGAACGTTAGTATGAGTAATGGCAGTTACAGATATTTGCAGTATACGCCTTATCTTCCACTGTCCCTTGCTAATTGCTGAGTACCGTGTTTAACCCTAGAAGACTAAACGGGTGGAAATGCTACACTGCTACTAAACCATCGTAAAGTTTACTACTCCATATTTTATTTGAAGGAAGTCATAATTTGTAGGTTATGCAATGGTTAATTACAATTATTCGATATGCAATGATGTGTTACTTACCTAATTAAGCGCAAAATGGCTGTTTTATACCCTACTGCAATCGTAAATTTTATGAGAGTTTAGTAATCTAGGGCTTATATTTTTAATTTATTAACTCAGTTGTGGGCGTTTTATAACTATTTCTTTACTCTTAAGTTATTGTGATGATTTATGAAGTGCCAAAACACAGCATAGTTTTAGCGGCATTCAACGACATTTACCTTTTGTTTATATTCGACTATAACCTTTTAATTGCCATACTAAGCCTTGCGTTATTTAATTAAGTATAATTGGCATCCTCGTGTTATTATAACTAAATCTTACTAGTTGTTTAAACTGGTGTTTTAACGATGTGTCTTCTTTATTTTATTTCTCTCTCTGTGTCATACTCCTCCAGCAATCGTTATCCTGACATATTGTTATTACTATCCCGAATTTCCAGTGGGCTTGTTACGCCAACGTCTGTGAACCTAATTATTTCAGAAGTATATTTCTGTAATTGCGCTGAAGTAAAAGCTATTTTATGAATTCCTCACGTCATTCAAAGGCCTTCATTGCTTATCAATTACAAAATTATTGTATAACACATGAACTGAGTAACTGTACTCTTATTACGTGTTGAGATCTGTTTTCAAGAAATTCTATGTTCAGAAACTTTGTCATTTCTGCAGAAGGCTAAGCTAATAAAAGTATTTGTGCAAATATCCTGGTTAAGATTTGTGCTTATTCACGGGTTTTCTTTTACAACCTACTGCAAGAAAGAAACTGCTGTGCTATAATAATGTGTGCGGTTTCATTTTATTTCTCGCAGGCAGTGCTTATTCACGGTCTAGAACATTACTACTTCAACCTACTTGCATGCTCCCTATGAAAAACAGCTATACCAGTAGCTGTGTTTCAGCAAAACACGAATGAGTGCTCTACGAACCCTAAATTCCACTCACCCAGTGTGACCGCCAGGCACTGCTAGGTTTACTTCAGAGTCACCCGGCGCTTCGTTATCTCCTTTGCGTTGCTGAACTGACATGCTGCTAAGAATTTATTAACTATAACCTATTTTATAAAAAATTCATTTGTCTGTGACATTTTGGTAGCATCCCACATGTATAGGATCTGCCATCATTGACAGATCATAAACAGATATAATAACTTACAGCCGGCCGCGGTGGTCTAGCGGTTCTAGGCGCTCAGTCCGGAACCGCGCGACTGCTACGGTCGGGGGTTCGAATCCTGCCTCGGGCATGGATGTGTGCGATGTCCTTAGGTTAGTTAGGTTTAAGTAGTTCTAAGTTCTAGGGGACTGATGACCACAGATGTTAAGTCCCATAGTGCTCAGAGCCATTTGAACCATTTGAATAACTTACATCACTTGCAGCACATGTAAGAAATATCTGCAGGGGGCACGGCGACCTTTAAGAATTAATGTAAAGATAAACCGCTGTAGGTCACATATTATTTTATTAATACACGTCTCGTGGCGATTTATCTATACATTACTATCGTTTTTAATTAGAACAGTTAACCATTTTTGCGCCGGCCTACCCGGAACACGCCTTCTTCGTCTCGTTCTCGGTGACAGACTCCCTATACGCTTCCTTCACACTACATACTGCTCAAGTAATCGCTTTCTTCTTGGCACGAAAAATAATCAGTACTCTTTTAGCAGCGCGCCAGAATGAATACACCTCACCGCCACCATAGGTGTCACAGATAAAGTAAGGCTACGATACGACCATAGCATGACACGATCTACATCGGTACCACTGCAACTATTCCGTCAACGAACGTCTATCTAAGATATTCGTCTGTTAGTTTGCCAGTACTTTGGGATACGACGACACGGTGCCTAAGGCGGTTTGATTGACGGGCATGTTCTACAAAAAACTGCGACGACGAACTGGAAGTACAGTGTAAGACTTCCTGCCACGACTACATCCGATGTCTCTATGATTCTTTGCGCCACGACTAGAGCTGCATTACTACTGTATGGGATTGTACAAGATACCGAAACTGTTGCCCAAAACGATATGTCTATAGAACTTGCCATTATGGATACCTGTGTATGGAAATGAAATTCCGTCCATGTGGGACCACTGCTTCACGGTCTTCTTACCCATTCTACTACTGTATTCCCATGTCTTCACTTTCCCACGACCACAGGGCTTCACGTCAGGACCTCCAAGGCAAATGTCAATCGCATTGGCGAAGCAGTTAATTCACTGGACTCTTCTTCAGTAATTGCCGTGTGTAACGTACGGTATGGCTATCCTGAATATATTTTCCGTGGCCACCTTAAAAAACTTTAGGTGAACGGTTCCTTCGACAACACCACAGCCGACTTCTTCGCGTCAAATGGTTCAAATGGCTCTGAGCACTATGGGACTTAACATCTGAGGTCATCAGTCCCCTAGAACTTTGAACTACTTAACCCTAACTAACCTAAGGACATCACACACATCCATGCCCGAGGCAGGATTCGAAGCTGCGACCGTAGCAGTTACGCGGTTCCGGACTGAAGCGCCTACAACCGCTCGGCCGCCACGGCCGGCTTTCTACGCGTCCTGTAAGACTTACAACATGGGTCACAAGTACGTGGAGCGAGGCGTTTTCACCTGTAACGTTACCACTTGGCAGTTGTAATATGGCGACAGCGCTACGGGCTGTCGGGGATCCTCTAACGCCATCACGACAATGGGTAACATGAATATTTGACGAGAAAAGTATTCCTGTGGAAACCGAGCGAGGTGGCGCAGTGGTTAGACACTGGACTCGCATTCGGGAGGACGACGGTTCAATCCCGCGTCCGGCCATCCTGATTTAGGTTTTCCGTGATTTCCCTAAATCACTCCAGGCAAATGCCGGGATGGTTCCTCTGAAAGGGCACGGCCGAATTCCTTCCCCATCCTTCCCTAATCCGATGAGACCGATGACCTCGCTGTCTGGTCTCCTTCCCCGAAACCAACCAACCATTCCTGTGGAAGCCCAAGTGGTGTAAAGGACAGCCCTCTTGGATTCGTAGCAGATGGTGCTCCCTGGTGACCCACGTCCTTGGCGGAAGAGAGGAAAAGGGGCTGTCAGTCTGTGTGTGAGGCGGCGGCCTTTGCGAGGCCGGGCCGTTTAATGGACCGGAAACGAGGGCGGCAGGTCTGGCCACACCGCCAGCAGCTGCTGCTGGATGCCGTGGTTAGGCTGTGCGCAGAACACCGCAGCTCAGCGTTGAATGTAGTGTCTATATTGACATGGGCTATATATTTTGTAAACGACAGGGTACAGGTTTTCTATTACAACCTACTGCAAGAAAGAAACTGCTGTACTATAATAGTGTGTGCGGTTTCATTTTATTTCTCGCAGTCAGTTTTATCGACGATAGGAGAGTATGTAAACCATTACGCAAACTGTTTTTCCCATACATATTCTTTCTTCTTATACACTAAAGAAGCAAAGAAACTGGTACGTCTGCCTAATATCGTGTACGGCCTCCGCGAGCACGCAGAAGTGCCGCAACAAAACGTGCCATGGACTCTATTAATGAGTAAACTAGTGCTGGAACGAACTGACACCGTGAATCCAGCAGGACTGTACATAAATCCGAAAGAGTACGAGGGAATGGAGATCTTTCCTGAACAGCATGACGCAAGGCACCCCAGTATGCTCAATAATGTTCACGTTGGGGGACCTTAGTGGCCAGGGAACGTGTTTAAACACACAGGAGTGTTCCTGGAGCCACTCTGTAGCAACTCTGGACGTGTGGGGCGTCACATTGTCCTGCTAGAATTGCCCAAGTCCGTCGGAATGCTGCACAACGTACATGAATTGATGCAGGTGATCAGACAGTAAGCTTACGTGCGTGTCACCTGTCGGAGTCGTATCTAGACGTATCAGGGGTCCCATATCACTCCAACTGTATACGACCTACACCATTACAGAGCCTCCATCAGCTTGAACAGTGCCCTGATGACATGCAGGGTCCATGGATTCATGAGGTTGTCTCCATACCCGTACACGACCTTCTGCTCGATACAATTTGAAATGATACTCGTCCGACCAGGCAATATGTTTCCTGACATCAACAGCCCAATGTCGGTGTTGACGGGCTCAGGCGTGGCGTAAAGCTTTATGTCGTGCAGTCATCAAGGGTACACGAGTGGGTCTTCGGCTCCGAAAGCCGATATCGATGATGTTTTGATGAATGAATCGCATGCTGACACTTGTTAATGGCCAAGCATTGAAATATGAAACTATTTGCGAAAGGGTTGCACTTCTGTCACACTGAACGACTCTCCTCAATCATCGTTGGTCCCGTTCTTGCAGATCTTCTAGCCACAGCGATGTCGGAGATTTGATGTTTTACCGGATTCCTGATATTCACGGTACACTCGTGTACTTTCTTACGGGAATATCTCAAATTTATCGCCACCTCGGAGATGCTGTGTCATATCGCTCGTGCGCTGACTATAGCACTTCTTTCAAACTCACTTAAATCTTGATTACCTGCTATTTGTAGCAGCAGTAACCGATCTAACAACTGCGCCAGACACTTCAAGTCTTATATAGGCGTTGCCGACCCCAGCTCAGTATTCTGCCTGTTTACATATTTCTGTATTTGAATATCCATGCCTATACCAGTGTCTTTGGCGCTTCAGTATATAGAACTGCAAATAAAATTGTATACACAGCTATATGCTGTTTTCCTCTTCGCACTAGTCCAAAAATGGTTTGAGCACTATGGGATTTAACTTCTGAGGTCATCAGTCCCCTAGAACTTAGAACTATTTAAACCTAACTAACCTAAGGACATCACACACATCCATGCCTGAGGCAGGATTCGAACCTGCGACCGTAGTGGTCGCGCGGTTCCAGACTGTAGCGCCTATAACCGCTCGGCCACTTCGACCGGCTCTTCGCAGTAGTGCCTAAGAGAAAACAGGAAAGTTTAATTTATGAGTTGTTGGCTTATGATGTTGTTGTTTAGTTGTTGTGGTCATCAGTCCTGAGACTGGTTTGATGCAGCTCTCCACTCTATCCTGTGCAAGCTTGTTCATCTACCAGTACCTACTGCAACCTACATCCTTCTGAATCTGCTTAGTCTATTCATCTCTTGGTCTCCCTCTACGATTTTTACCCTCCACGCTGCCCTCCAATACTAAATTTGTGATCCCTTGATGCCTCAGAACATGTCCTACCAACCGATCCCTTCTTCTAGTCAAGTTGTGCCACATACTCCTCTTCTCCCCAATCCTATTCAGTACCTCCTCATTAGTTATGTGATCTACCCATCTA
Source organism: Schistocerca nitens (assembly GCF_023898315.1). Classification (NCBI taxonomy): domain Eukaryota; kingdom Metazoa; phylum Arthropoda; class Insecta; order Orthoptera; family Acrididae; genus Schistocerca; species Schistocerca nitens. Next base: position 758,382,096 of record NC_064615.1, read on the forward strand.
ATCTTCAGCATTCTTCTGTAGCACCACATTTCGAAAGCTTCTATTCTCTTCTTGTCCAAACTAGTTATCGTCCATGTTTCACTTCCATACATGGCTACACTCCATACATATACTTTCAGAAACGACTTCCTGACACTTAAATCTGTACTGGATGTTAACAAATTTCTCTTCTTCAGAAACGCTTTCCTTGCCATTGCCAGTCTACATTTTATATTCTCTCTGCTTCGACCATCATCAGTTATTTTGCTCCCTAAATAGCAAAACTCCTTTACTGCTTTAAGTATCTCATTTCCTAATCTGATTCCCTCAGCATCACCCGACTAAATTCGACTGCAATCCATTATCCTCGTTTTGCTTTTGTTGATGTTCATCTTATATCCTCCTTTCAAGACACTGTCCAATCCGTTCAACTGCTCTTCCAAGTCCTTTGCTGTCTCTGACAGAATTACAACGTCATCGGCGAACCTCGAAGTTTTTATTTCTTCTCCATGGATTTTAATACCTACTCCGAATTTTTCTTTTGTTTCCTTTACTGCTTGCTCAATATACAGATTGAATAACATCGGGGAGAGGCTACAACCCTATCTAACTCCCTTCCTAACCACGGCTTCCCTTTCATACACCTCGACTCTTATAACTGCCATCTGAATACTAATACCGAATTGAATCGTCGAAACTTTGTAATCCTCTCCATCTGCACAATGAAACTATGCGAAATACTATAACTGAAGCTATTATCCTCACTGATCAACCAGCAGGAGTGATCTCACATACCCTGTATACCAATGATCCCATCCGATTTACCCATTCCTTTTAAGCGATTTCAGTTCCTATCAAATATTCGCTGGCAACAACAATAAACAAATCTTCAGTTTCAACATTTTGTTGACAGGGAACCAGCAACTTTACTAAATTTCTTAAAGCTTGTATTAACGATTCTGTGAAAGTATTTAACTGGGCGACTAATTTCAACCTTACAGGTTCATTTTCAAGCCTGGCCTATTGAGGATACAAAAGGCAGTACATAGTTGTCATTGAACAGCGGATACAAAAGTGGTGTTACAATAAAAATTTCAAATGTTTCAGAAATTATTTCAATACAAACATATAGCTTCACTGACAGTGTCTGGTCTTAATAATAAACATCAAAGTGCCAACACTTGCTTCGTAAAACGTTTGCAGAATGAATGCCACACACGCCTCTTATCAGTTCAAAATCGAACTGGAGGTGATCATAGCCCTTAGCACCAGGAAACTTTCGATGGCGCTAGCGTCGCGCCTCAAGACAAGCGCACATTCGCAGCCGATGGGCGAGTCACGTTTAAAAGGTGGTTGTGTCTAAGCGCCTTTATTCAACCCGACATCAATAACGTGAATGATAACAACAAATGTACAAGTATTACACAAATACAAATACAAGTAAAGCGTGTACCCATTACATATTTGAACACAAGATAAGCAGTTCATGTTCAAGAATTAAAGTAGGGAGCACCGTAGCGCATTTATTAACCATTCACATTTGACATAAAGTACAATGAAACATCTCACATTTGTTGTTCTATTACAAATTTTGCGTTATACAGGACGTATCAAAATGAATCATCTGGTTTAAAAAAATCATAGCTATTATGTTATTTGAGATGCGTGCGTGAACAACGTACTGTTAGACAGAGCAGACTCTCGAGTTTTACATGGTTCCACCTAGGTACCAGCAGTGTGCGGCCACTTCAGTTCTAGTAAAAATGGTGTCGGGAAAGCAGAAAGCATTTTGTGTTCTACGTTTTGCGCAGTGCAGGTCAGTAATAACTGTTCAGTGTGACTTTCGTACTAGGTACGGTGTGGATCCTCCTACAGCACAGAGCATTAGACGATGGCATGAACAATTCCGAGAAACAGGTTGTTTGTCTAAAGGCAAATCGCCGGGCTGTTCCCGAGTCTATGCCACAGACGTCGAATGCGTCCGCCATAGTTTCCCAAGGAGAAATCCGTTCGCCGGGGATCTCGACAGCTCAACATGCCCGCTCGCCCCCCCCCCCCCCCCCCCGGCACGTCCCCGTCACACCGATGTCCGTCTTGCGCGTGTTGCGTCGACGTTTACACACGAAGCCATACACAATACAGCTAGTGCAAGCTCTTCGTCAAGGTGACAAACAACAAAGTGTGGAGTTCTGTAATTTCGTTCTTGACAAGATGGAGGATGACAGTTTTCTTCCATGCTTAGTGTTTAGTGACGAGGCAACATTCCATTTAAATGGAAAGGTGAACCGTCATAATGCGAAAATATGGGGTACCGAACAACCACATGAAGTTGTACAACATGAGACGGACTCCTCAAAATGTAATGTGTTTTGTGTAGTTTCCTTTGGAAAAGGCATATGGTCCATTTTTCTTTACCGAGACCACTATTACTGGAAACACATATCTCGATATGCTTGACAACTTTCTTTTCCCCAGTCGGAGACTGATCCAACCGACTTCATTTACCAACCGGATGGGGCACTGCCACACTGGCATCTGGAAGTGTGGGAAATTTTAAATTAAAGGATTACTGAACGATGGATCGGTCGCACAGGGCTGAATGATTCAGCCTTAAATTACTGGTCTCCAAACTCAACGGACCTGACTGTGTGTGATTAGCCGGCCGTGGTGACCGAGCGGTTCTAGGCGCTTCAGTCCGGAATCACGCGGCTGCTATGGTCGCAGGTTCGAATCCTGCCTCGGGCATGGATGTGTGTGATGTCCTTAGGTTAGTTAGGTTTAAGTGGTTCTAAGTCTAGGGGACTGATGACCTCAGATGTTAGGTCCCATAGCGCTCAGAGCCACTTGAACCATTTTTTGTGATTATTTCTTGTGGTGGTTTATAAAAAGAATACTCTGTTTATGTGCCTCCGTTACCGACAACAATGAATGAACTGAGACATCGCATAACAGCAGCTGTGGAAGCTGTAACTCAAGACATGCTCGCTACAGTATAGGAAAAATTTGAATACCGCACCGACATATGCCGTACAACTCAAGGGGAGCAAATTGAACACCTGTGAAAAGTTACGAAAAAAAACTTTTTGAGTTTCCCGTTCATCAAAAAACAAAATTCATTGTATATGCTTATTAGTTTCAGAAATATAGACGTGCCAAATCTGTTGATTCTTTTTGATACACCTTGTACAAATAGATGGTTGTCTTCCAAAAGTCTACATACATAAAACATTTAAAAACAATGGATGTTTACCCAATAAGTTTTGTTTCAAACAGTTACACAATCCTACTAACACAGCGCCTCACGGCAGAGAATCATTACGACATCTTGTCATGCGCGACCACATTGAAATCGCCTTTTCCTGTACTCAAAGTGCTTACACGTGCGCCGTTGTCCTAAAATACTGGGGGCGAATACTGAAACACCGGTACTCAAGCATTTTACATAATTGTAAACTATTCTGCGTTACTGGTCATGCATGCTGCATGAACAACCTTTTTCATATAGTGTCCCATGATTACACCACCAGTCAGACCATTATGACGTGACATTATTTGCTACCTAGACTTGCTAATCCAATTAGAGAAGTACTTAAATGCTCTCCTACGAAACATTGTTTCAAACATCATGCCGCTCGGGTTAGCCGTGTGTTCTAGGCGTCTTGTCACAGTCCGCGCGGCTACCCCAGTCGGAGGTTCGAGTCCTCCCTCGGGCATGTGTGTGTGTGTGTGTGTGTGTGTGTGTGTGTGTCGTCCTTAGCGTAAGTTAATTTAAGTTAGGTTAAATAATGTGTAAGCTTAGGGACCGATGACCTCAGCAGTTTTATCCCATTAGACCTTACCACAAATTTCCAAATATCATAATCTAACACATATATGCTGGTTTGACATGCATATCTAATTACGGGTTACACTGAAACGTCATGACATCCTCTTCAATGCACTCTCGTACGAAACATTGTGAGCAGTATTTCCTGTTTATTCGATGTGAGATCACAATACACTATTTTGGGTAGTTAATGCAGTAATTGAAAATTGACAAGGTCATTATATGTAGCGTGCATGTGAAAACCTACATACCATCAACTAAAAACGGAATAAAATAAAATTAAAACTAAGACATAAAAAGTCAAGAAGTGAAATTTAAAAACATCAGACCATTGAGTCCGGTCTCCGTGTATGAGCATTTCTGCTCGTCATCTACGCAAACTATTTAAAAATTATTTAATCCTAGAGATCGCGCCATACACAACTTAGACTGTGTCGATATTCTTGCATTACCATGTAGCAGCTATCGGAAAATGCACTGGCGTCCCAGAGCGCGTGATGAAGGCACAACGGACATTACGTCACCGTTCAATGAAATGTCCATGTGTAACTAACTAACTACATGGGTAGGCGATGAGTGCTTACATTACAGTGATCTTGTCAATGTGCAAGGTATTAAGCAGTTCAAGAACTCACAAAAACAGAAGTCACCACAAGCACGAAGTCAAACTGTGAAGCTAACTATATGACGATAAGCCATGGTCGGTCAACCGACACATCCACTTATAGAGGGTTAACATTAATAAAACCGACAAACTGCAGGAATGTATTGCTCACTGGGAATGGAGGAGAAAAGATCCTATGAACGTGTGTCCTGAAATGCACCGTTGCCACGGTAGATGGCGCTGACGAGTGAAAGTTCGTCTGACCACGTACCATGCGTTCCTTGCGTGCTGCAGGCTGTGCGATCGACGCAGCGTGCTTTACGCAGCAGAAAGGTCCGGTATTCACGTCGAGAACAAGCCGAGATTATGTTTGTGTAGTGCCAAGCAGATGGAAGCGGTCGAGTGGCAGCACGGCTATACCAAAACAAGTACTCTCAAAGACACCAACCATATCAAACATCATTTCAAGCCTTTTTTTGGCGATTGTGTGATTGTGGGTCCTTTCAGACAGAAGTACGTGTAGGAAGGCGGCGGACCGTGCGTACACCACATTCCGAGGACCGTTTCTACAGGATATTGAGACGAAACCTACTACAAGCTCCAAGCAAGTGGCCCGCCAACATGGTGTTAGCCAAAGTACGGTTACGTGTACCCTGCTTGACAACTGCTACAATACCTATCACCTGTAACAAGTAAAAGGATTACCAGCAGCGGATTTCCCTGTATGGGAAGGATTAGTCGATGGTTTTTGCACCAGACCGTCACAATTATGGGATGCCTGTCATCGGTCCTTTTTACCGACGAAATAACCTTACCAGAACTGCCATCATCAATCTGCATTATCGCCGTCTGTGGGCTATAAACACGGCAGGTGGTCAGAGGAACTTTCATTCGTCATCGCTATCTGCCGTGGCAACGTCTTTGTCCAGCCCCTAAGTCATCTTCGGGGAGTGCCACCATAACAAAAGTATGAAGTAATCGGGTTAACCAGTTAGCATTCAGCCACTGTATGCTTGCATGTACCTTGTTGTACTCAAATAACTATTTACGGAAATAGGAAGGGCATCTGGTCATCCTCTACCACTAACATTGCCACATCCATATTAACGTGCCGACAACGTGTAGATACGGGATAAGGCTAGGAAAAAAGAAGAGGAAGAACGCTATCCAGGAACGAACCATGGCCATTCTTCCAATAGAGCAAACTGTGGCACTGGTTTTCAGACCGGACATTTATTTGGTGGTAGAAGGGTCAAGATTATTGTTTGGCCATTCGGATTGGTGTTTCGCGTAGTCACTTCCGCGGACTTGAGGAATGGGTTCGGGTATGAGGTCAATTTCCCACCTTCTACGTGCCCATTCAGAGATTGAGCTCCGTCTGTGATGTCTTTGTCGACGAATGCATGTTGAACTTTCCTTTCCTCTATTTCATTTTATTATTAAGTTCGTTTTACTTTTTTTTCAAAAGCCCTCAGTTCGTCACTGCTCGGTCTTGCTTGTCATCATGCAGTAGCTGGCAGGAGCAATAATGACAAAAGGAAAGGATCGGCCTTCAAATCCTTGTCCAACACACAGTTGTCCGCTGTCACCAAGTTTCACTACACCGTACACCTCGCAGAGGGAAGAATTTTTATTTTCGATACAGGAAAATACAGAGTTTCAAAATATTTATCCGATTTTACAAGAGTGTATTTCCCACGAATAAGGATAGCTACTTGAGGTACACATTAACTTACGCAAAGGCTGCAAAGTTTAACTTGGCATCTGTTGTAAATTACGAGGTCACGTGGTTGCTAGTAGGGGTCTTATTAGTGCAGCTACCTCGCTTGCTCGATAGCTCATCGAGATGCGAAATACAGCTGCAAAGAACGTTTTGTGTTCTCCGTTTCAACACATGGAATTCAGTTACTACTGTGTGGTATGATTTTCGATAAGAGCACAGCACTACATCCCCTAGAGCTCAAAACATTCGTAGACGGGGCCAGCAGTTTCAAGACACAGCCTGTTTTCGTGTATGGATGCCCAAGGGACGCCTCGCGAGCTCGCTCAACAAGTGGAGCGCATTCAACGCTGTTTTGCATGTGGTCCACAGAAATCTTTTCGTCGAGCCAGCCGAGACTTCGCCATTTTTCATATGTCTGACGTGTGTTTCGGGCACGTCTGTATTTCAAATCACATACAATTTAACTGCTAGATCCCTTCACAATGGTGGCAGAAACATGTAAGGTTTTGAGAATTTATTCTTTGTGAGAATATGGAAAACAATTTTTTTGCACATTCAGTGTTCGGCGATGAGGCCATGTTCCATTTAGATGGAAAAGTCGACCGTTCCAGCTTACAAGTATGGAACAAAGCTTCATGTGTTTCCAGAGAAAAGATTTACCGTCCGTTCTCTTTTCCGGAAAGGACGAGTACAACAATCATGAACGCGGATATGTTGGAGATCTAGCTTTCTCCACAACTGCCCGAACCTGCCGAAGTTTCGTTTTCGAAGAGGACGGATCTCCCCCGCATTGATATCTGCTTGTAAAGAGTATACCTGAGCGTGTCCTGCCTCGACAAAGGATCCGACGGAAGCACATACAAATCTGTCATAATATGAGGGCGTGCTGAAAAGTAATGCCTCTACATGTTTTATTCCGTCCCCAATATATATTACATATATTACATATCATGTATGTCACTCAGTCAACTTTCCCGTTTTGCTGACGAAAGTTGCAACCCTCTGTCCCTAGAGAGCTCTGAGTTGTAGCGTGTAATATGGCGGAGTGTAATGTAACTACGTCGGCGCGTGAGAAACTGAAAGAATTGGTCCATACAGGGAGCACCCTCTCTTTCAGCATGGCAATGCTAGACCGCCTACTACCGCTGCAACGTCTGCAAAAACCTCAAGCTTTGGGTTCACTGTTATCGATCATCCTCCATACACTTGCCGACTTGATCCCATCCGATTTTCATTTGTTTCCAAAAACTTCTTCTTCCAAAACATCTTCGAGGACTTCACCCTGATACTGATGAAGGTGCAAGCAAAGGTAAGTTTGTGACTCCGTCAACACAGTCAAACATTCTAGGGTGACGGCATCAACAAAATGGTCTCTTGTTGGGAGGAATGCGTTCGTGGCCAGGTTCAGTATGCTGACAAACGGAAATATGCCCCCGTACTGTTGGCCTCCAGGGCTGCCTGATTTCAAGTATGTGATGTTTATGTGATGTTTTTTGAAAAACTCCGTCGATGTCCCTTCCCAACAATTTTGAATGAAATGCGACACCACATAGCAATAATAGTGACTGCAGTAACTCCAGACATGGTCGTAAAAGTTTGGAAAGAGTCTGACTATCGTCTGGACGTTTATAGTGCGTCCGATGTAGGGTAGATATAACATAAACGAAAACTTTGATACTAAATGTATGTGTAAAATGTACTCCAATGCTGTATGTGCGCTCATGTAAAAGATATACTACTGTGAAATCGGATAGTTCTTTTGAAAACGTAATATTTGTAGTCCTACAGGTAACTTAAAATTTACTCCAAATTTCTATCTTCTTTCGTATAGAATTGTTAATTAGATTAATCTTTTTGTAAGACCCTGTAACTCACTAACAGTTCGATAGGCTGTAACTCGTCGAAACCATTTCCGATAGCTCGAAAAGTTGATGCAGCGCCGCCCTGTACGTGGAGCCCATCCCAGCTGCCACAGCCTTCCCCGGCAGAGGAGAAGCAGCGATGGCCGGCCCGGCAGGACCCTCTGCGCCGCCCGAGGACCTGCCGCCGTCGCCGCCGCCGCCGGACGAGGAAGCCGTAATCGGCTTTCGCCGTCCACTAAGAACCTATTTTCCGCCAGACCCTTAGGCACAGCTCCGCGAAACTCAGCAGCTGTGTCCAGCGGAAAGTACACTTAACAAAGCCGGCGCGAAGCACGTTCTGGCTTCTCCAATTCCTGCCGCGGCGAAAAGGCAGAGGCTGTGTCCGAAAGACCGAACCGCAAGAGACGTCCCAGCACACGAACATGTACACAGAGAGTTGATCACGAATAAAGTTTTAAAATACAAATACAAAAAAAATATCGTCTATAATATTTGTTTCCTTTTCTGTATAAAGAACGCTACAAAAATAATTACCAACAATTAATCTTCCCTAACAACCGACAGCTATGCTTCACAAAATAACCTGAAATACCTAGAATTTTTACTGAAAACAATTGCACTCTAAGTATCTGAAAATAAACAGTGTCCCAGGATAAGGTTTTATCATTCCCATTCCACATTCGGGTGGCACGCAGGATTTATGATAGTGGCTACTCGTCAGCGTAAGCCAGCATTTCTCTCGATTTACCGGTTCACACAGGATGAATGTTGGAATAATTAACACGTTTTTGGTGTCAGTACTCTCGGAAATTACTAGGCAATGACTCTCTTCGACGCATGACGCCTTCCTTCTATCGTCTCACACCGCAGTATTTCATACATTTCTGTAACAGTTGCGCGACGGAGATCTTGCTTTGCTTGCTGCTCTCACAAGATCATGGCCGAAACAGTTCATCTCCAAATGGAACAGGGATTAGTTTCCGCCTTCCAATGATTATTTGTAAATCCTCCCGTCTTGTTCACATCGCACAAAGAACACGTTTTATAGTCATTCGCGCTAATAAGTGTTTCGATTTCACGTTATTAATCTTCAAAACAATTATGACACCACGGTTTTGCCTGCTAGTTCTGTGATTACAATGCATACTCATATTTTTGGCTGCGTTAAAGCGCTAATGTATTCGAAACTGTGCTATAGTGATCGTTTGTACAGGCAATGTCCACTGATAAGCTGAATTCGAAAAAATTAGCACAGAACACGAGAACATGCGTAAAATTTGTGTGTACATTGTGTTTTATCCTACGGAGTTCTCTCTGATACACCCAAATTTAAGGCAGGTGTTCCGCAACTACTGTCGTCGACTATGGGTAAGACGCAAACAGTCTGTTTAATTGCTTATGTATAGCTGTTAGTGTGGTGCACCTGCCTATCGTGTATAGCCGTCGCGAGCACACTGAAGTGGCGCAAAACAACGTAGCATGGACTCCTCTTTAAGTCTAAAGTAGTGCTGGAGGGAATTGCTACCATGAATCCTGCAGGGCTTTCTATAAATCGTAAGACTACGAGTGGTTGGAGATCTCTGCTGAACAACACGTTGCAAGGCATTCCAGATATGCTCCATAATGTTCATGTCTAGGGAGTTTGGTGGGAAGCGGAAGTGTTTAAACTCAGAAGAGTGTTCCTGGAGCCACTCTGTAGCAATTCTGGACGTGTGGGGTGTCGTATTGTCCTGCTGAGATTGCACAAGTCCCTCGGAATGCACAACGGACATAAGTGGATGCAGGTGATCAGACAGAATACTTAGGTACGTCTCACCTGTCAGAGTCGTATCTAGACGTACCAGGGGCCCCATATCACTCCAACTGCATACTACCCACACCATTACAGAGCCTCCATCATCTTGAACAGTCCCCTGATGACATGTAGGGTCCATGGATTCACGAGGTTGTCTCCATACCCGTACACCTGCATCTGCTCGATACTATTTGAAACGAGACTCGTCCGACCACGCAACATGTTTCCATTATCAACAGTCCAACGTCGGTGTTGACGGACCCAGGATAGGCGTAAAGCTTTGTGTCGTGCAGTCATCCAAGGTACACGAGTCGTACTTCGCCTCCGAAAGCCCATTTAGATGATGTTTCGTGGAATGGTTCGCACGCTCACACTTGTTGATAGTCCAGCATTGAAATTTGCAGAAATTTTCGGAAGGGTTGCACTCCTGTCACGTAGAACGATTGGCTTCAGTCGTCGTTGGTCACGTTCGTGCAGGATCTTTTTCCGGCCGCAACGATGCGCTGATTTGATGTTTTACCGGATTCCTGATATTCACGATACACTCGTGAAATGGTCGTATGGGAAAATCCCCACTTTATCGCTACCTTGGAGATGCTGTGCCCATTGCTTGTGCGCCGACTTTAACACAACGTTCAGACTCACTTAAATCTTGATAACTTGCTATTGTTGGAACAGTAAGCGATACAACAACTGCACCAGACACTTGCTGTCTTGCCGACCGCAGTGCCTTCTTCTGCCTGTCTACATGTCTCTGTATTCGAATACGCATGCCTACGGCAGTTTCTGTGGCGCTTCAGTTTAGTTTATTCGAGGGGCCACAACATACTCACACATGCTTGTAAACAGAGTGAGATGGTGCATCGTGCAGCTTTCTCTACAGGTACGAAAATTTTTTGCCTTTCCTTTTCAAGTAATGTACAACATTTTTGCTGTAGATAACGCACGGACGTTAGGTAGTAGAATAAGCTGAAGAATAACGTGCAGCCATTTCCAGTTTAGACTAAATACGTACGTAACTATATTATCACAAGGTGTAGCCTAGAAACTTATTCTGATTGCTTATAACTTAGACGTTAGCTTGTTGCTGAGGCACTTTGATAGGAAACGCTGCTTTTAACATTAAATCTACATTACTAATTTGCAACCATTTGTCTGTATGGAACAGCAAAGCATTGTTAAAAATTCGTATTATGGTATAAAATTACTGGAAATTGACTACACCAATGAAACACAGTACAGACTAAGCGCACACAATATGGAGAACACACATATAGGGCAACTGTGTTGGTTTCTTTTTGTTATACGAAATACATACATCAAGAAAAGTTTTGCATCACCTCGGTTCCGAGAGTTCCAGAGAAAATTGGAATAGAGATCAACATAAACATCATTTCCGCCATTTTTGTTGCTCATGAAAACCACATATTGTATGTTGTACCACCATACAGCGAGACCTTTAGATGTGATGGTCCAGATTGCTCTACACACCGGTACATCTAATACCCAGCAGCACGTCCCCTTGTACTGATTCACGGCTGTATTCGTCGTGGCATACTATCCATAAGTTCACCACGGCACTGTTGGTCCAGATTGTCCCACTCCTCAACGGCGATTCGGCGTAGATCCCTCAGAGTGGTTGGTGGGTCACGTCGTCCATAAACAGCTTTTTTCAATCCATTCCAGGTATTCTGATAGGGTTCACATCTGGAGAACATGCTGACCGCTCTAGTCGAGCAATGTCGTAATCCTGAAGGAAGTCATTCACAAAATGTGCAAGACGGGGGCGCGAACTGTCGTTCATGAAGACAAATACCTCGCCAATATGTTGCCGATATGGTTGCACTATCGGTCGGAGGATGGCATTCCCGTATCGTACAGCCGTTACAGCGCCTTCCATGACCACCAGCGGCGTACGTCGGCCGTACATTATGCCACCCCAAAACAGCAGGGAACCTCCACCTTGCTGCACTCGATGGACAGTGTGTCTAAGGCGTTCAGGCTGACCGGGTTGCCTCCAAACACGGCTCCGACGATTGTGTTTGAAGGCATATGCGACACTCATTGGTGAACAGAACGTGAAACCAATTCTGAGCCGTCCATTCGGCGTGTTATTGGGTCCATCTGTACCGCGCTGCATGGTGTCGTGGTTGCAAAGATGGACCTCGCCTTGGACGTCGGGAGTGAAACTGCGCATCATGCAACCTATTACGCACAGTTTGAGTTGGAACACGACGTCCTGTGGCTGCACGAAAAGCATTATTCAACATTGTGGCGTTGCTATCAGGGTTCCTCCGAAACATAATCCGTAGGTAGCGGCCATCCACTGCAGTAGTAGCCCTTGGGCGGCCTAAGCGTGGCATGTCATCGACAGTTCCTGTCTCTCTGCGTCTCCTCCTTATCCGAACAACATCGCTTTGGTTCACTCCGAGATGCCTGGGCACTTCCCTTGTTGAAAGCTCTTCCTGGCACAAAGCAACAATGCGGAAGCGATCGAACCACGGTATTGACCGTCCAGGCATAGTTGAATTACAGATAACACGAGCCGTGTACCTGCTCCCTGGTGGAATGGCTGGAACTGATCAGCTGTCGGATCTCCTCCGTCTATTATGCGCAGCTTATGCATGGTTGTTTACATCTTTGGGCGAGTTTAGTGACATCTCTGAGCAGTCATTGGGACCGTGTCTGTGATACAATATCCACAGTCAACGTTTAGCTTCAGGAGTTCTGGGAACCGGGGTGAGCCAAAACTTTTTTGATGTGTGTACATAGTTTCGTATAGCGCTGTCTGAAAAAATTACATATTTGGTGGACAATATTCGTTGAATCCCTATATATATATATATGACACCGGTGTCAATGTGTTCTTTTTTCCATTTCCAGGAGTGTATATATACAGGGTGACGATTTTACCAACTTTCAGAGATGAAGGACAAGGGTAAATGTATCAAGTTCAGGCATGGGACCTTGGTCCGGAAACGACAGAGTCGGATGGTTACAAGCGAAAGACGTTCTGATACCTCTGACAGTGACCTCTTCTATGGCAAGCTAAAGAGCTTTCCACATTTTGAGAGGTGCTGTTGTGGACCAAAACAAGAAAAAAATGTACAGTAAACATGGGCTGTAAAGTACATACATTAACATCTATGAGCACTTGTTCATCTTAGCTACTGTGAAACACATCTCCTCTACTGAAGAAATGCTCATAGCTCTTAAGGCATGCAATTTAGAACTATGTTTATTACCTGCTTTAGAAGAAGTCCACTGTAAGAGGTCTCAGAACGATTTTCGCTTATAACTTTCGATCTCACCGTTAGTTATCTTTGAGGGAAAATGCCTTGTCTGTAGACAAACAGGCACACAAAATCGGTACAGAAAAATCCCAAGATGGTTATGTAAACTCATTTTCCGTTTTTGCTTTCTGTCAGTGAGTATACAAGTGACTTGATGGTGGTAAAAACTCCATTCCGTATCTAGGATCTCAATAATTCACTTCCTTGGATATGAAGCATTCTCTCTGACTATTGATCACATATTGTGTGGAGGTGCGCCAGAGAACGATTGGTCGACGTAACTAGCGGCAGACGGCCCAGGTGCACCCTACATCACGAACGGCAAGGTAACCCAGCGACAGTGCTGATGAGCCTTCGTTGTCCGGCACGGGGCTGCGGGGTCACGTGGTACACGTTCCCCTCGCTGCGTCGTGTATCATCGTTAAGCGGCCGACACTTGCGTTTAAGCGCCCTCCGTGGGCCTTTGTCCAGCACTCTAACCTTGTTTGCGGTACTGCAAGCCATCGGAACTTCCGCGGCTACTATGACGCAACACAGGAGCCCACTCCACCGCTACACTGTGGTCCGTAGCACATTTCCTACGTTTACTGGGCTCTCGTTTTTTTTTTTTTTTTTTTTTTACATAGAGGAGGACATGTAGAGCATTTCTTAGGATACCACAGAGATGACCTTGGTTATGAATGAAATTTTGTGTTAGGTTCCTGCACGTTGTTAAAAATACAAGTGATACGTTGGTCTGTGGAGTAGTTTTTATTGACACGGCTTTTTTAAATCATCGTATTGCAATTGTTTCGTTCGAATAGATAACTAAAATACCGCGCTACCATAAAATGCTTGGTTTTAAGACTATGTCGATAACTGAAATTTATTTGAAGTTGATGATCACGTGGTCTACCCATCTAACTTCATTATTCTTCTGCAGCTCCACATTTCAAAAGCTTCTATTCTCTACTTGTGTAAACTATTCCTCGTCCAGGTTTTACTTCCACACAAGGCTACACTCCAGACAAAGGCCTTGAGGAAACACTTCCTAACACATCTATATCAGAAGTTAACAAATTTCCCTTCTTCAGAAACGCTTTTCTTGTTACTGCCAGTCTACATTTTATATGCTCCCTACTTCGAACATCGTCAGTTACTTTTCTGCCCAAATAGCAAAAATCATCAACTAGTTTTAGTGTCGCATTTCCTAACCTGATTCCCTCAGCATTACGTGATTTAACTGGACACCATTCCATCATCCTTGTTCTGGCAATGATAGTTGTATGAAGAGGTTAACGGCAGAGGTAAAAGTACGGTACGAATTACATGGGGCATCACCTACGAGAAAAGACCGATAATCACGCGAGCTGTATGTATTGCATGGTGAGTAAAAACAAATGTGATATTTTCGGCAGTATTTCGAGCGACTAAAACAGAACCCAGCTGATTTTGTGGGGTGGGTTGCTACATTGGATGAAACATACGTTTATCACTTAAGGCCAGAATACAAACAGCACTCAAAGGAGTGGATCAAAGCCGGCGATCTAGGACCAAAAAAAGTGAAATAGTCTTCTTTTCACAAGACTTGCAAGCTAGCGATTCATGGGATGCAAAGCTATGGATTACATTGTAAAGGATAGTGCGGAAAGGAGCGAACTATCAAGAAATCCGTACATCTTCCGAAAGTACACGATAAAAAATATACGCTAAAAGAGGCCTGCACTGCAAAAGGAAAAAAGTCACATTTTTCGGTACAGAGGCACTCTCAAATTGCAGAAACTAACGTGTTTGAAGTTATTGTTGTGGTCTTCAGTCCAGAGACTGGTTTGATGCAGCTCACCATTGTACTCTATCCTGTACAAGCTTCTTCATTTCCCAGTACCTACTGCAACCTACATCCTTCTGAATCTGTTTAGTGTATTCATCTCTTGGTTTCCCTCTGCAATTTTTACCCTCCACGCTGCCCTCCAATACTAAATTGGTGATCCCTTGATGCCTCAGAATATGGCCTACCAACCGATACCGTCTTCTAGTCAAGCTGTGCCACAAATTTCTGTTCTCGCCAATTCTATTCAGTACCTCCTCATTAGCTACATGATCTACCCATCTGATCTTCAGCATTCTTCTGTAGCACCACATTTCAAAAGCTCCTATTCTCTTCTTGTCCAAACTATTTATCGTCCACGTTTCACTTCCATACATGGCTACACTCCATACAAATACTTTCAGAAACGACTTTCTGACACTTTATACTCGATGTTAACAAATTTCTCTTCAGAAACGCTTTCCTTGCCATTGCCAGTCTACATTTTATATCCTCTCTACTTGGACCATCATTAGTTATTTTGCACCCCAAATAGCAAAACTTATTTACCATTTTAAGTGTCTCACTTCCTAATCTAATTCCCTCAGCATCACCCGATTTAATTCGACTACATTCCATTGCCCTCGTTTTGCTTTTGTTGATTTTCATCTTATATCCTCCTTTCAACACACTGTACATTCCGTTCAGCTGCTCTTCCAGGTCCTTTGCTGTCTCTGACAGAATTACAATGTCATCGGCGAACCTCAAAGTTTTTATTTCTTCTCCATGGATTTTAATACCTATTCCGAATTTTTCTTTTGTTTCCTTTACTGCTTGCTCAATATACAGATTGAATAACATCGGGGATATGCTGCAACCCTGTCTAACTCCCTTTCCAAACACTGCTTCCCTTTCATGTCCCTCGAATCTTATAATTGCCATCTGGTTTCTGTACAAATTGTAAATATCCTTTCGCTCCCTGTATTTTACCCCTGCCACCTTTCAAAGCTTTCTCTAAGTCTACAAATGGTAGAAACATACGTCTGCCTTTCCTTAATCTATTTTCTAAGATAAGTGTCTAACTCCCTTTCCAAACACTGCTTCCCTTTCATGTCCCTCGAATCTTATAATTGCCATCTGGTTTCTGTACAAATTGTAAATAGCCTTTCGCTCCCTGTACTTTACCCCTGCCACCTTTCAAAGATTTCTCTAAATCTACAAATGGTAGAAACATACGTCTGCCTTTCCTTAATCTATTTTCTAAGATAAGTGTTTGAAGTATGAATTAGCCGGCCGAAGTGGCCGAGCGGTTCTAGGCGCTTCAGTCTGGAACCGCGCGACCGCTACGGTCGCAGGTTCGAATCCTGCCTCGGGCATGGATGTGTGTGATGTCCTTAGGTTAGTTAGGTTTAAGTAGTTCTAAGTTCTAGGGGACTGATGACCTCCGATGTTAAGTCCCATAGTGCTCAGAGCCATTTTTGAAGTATGAATTGTTAAAAACAAATTATTGAAAAATCAACTTCTGCATATTCAGCCTCTACTGACCTTTTGAGGTCAGGATGTTATGACAGCCATGGATGGGATTTTTGAGGACTTTCCATACTAACGTTTCCAGGATGGGATCTATCGACTGGGTAAAGGTGGCCAAAGCGTACTGATCGATAAGGAATTACGTCGAAACGTAATTGCATGTATTGCCTAAAAAAACACAACATTTCAGTGCCTAGACGAGCACTTTTCATCGTTCTCTCGTAGTACCTCACGTACGCGGTGTTTGTGATCGAGTAGAGCACTGAGCTGCTGGGCACAGGTGCAGCACGCGGCGCAGCACGTGCGCATGTGGCACGGCCGGTCCATCGCACTGCAGGAAACACCAAGCCGTCTGAAACAACTCCAATGTTACAGCGTTATGCTAAGCTGCAAGTATAGCAGAAATAAAGACAGCTCCCTCTGCCCTGAGAAGAGTGGGAGGAAATACTGTGTCTAATTTTCCCTCCTAAAAATAATAGTTTTTTTTTCTCTCTAGGTGGTCACTCAAGTGCTTCTAAGCTTCATTAGCCGGCCGGGAAAGTTTCCAGATGGTGATGTGCCGTTGGTGTACACCTTAGAATAACGGTAAGAAGGCCGCCCATTAAACAAGAATAACGAGACAGCTGCCACGACTGTCAAACAATGGACTGCCGGGCAATCCCTCTGTAAATATTGGCTATCTGCCTGTAATTACTCTCTGGGAATTCCTTCGGCACCGCACATCCACACTGTTGCACCGTTTTACAGCCTCGGACTGTCTCTGTTAGGGCGTGCAGTGAAGCAAAGAGAAGGTGGAATCGATCTGCGAATTTTGGAAAGGATAGCGATGACACCATTAACATACCCTGGCTGCCGTGGTGCTTGTGAATGTTCCATGAAGGCAGAGTTCGGACTATCACCACCCAGTAACATTTCAGAGTTAGATAATGTCTCATCTACGACGCACTTTGTGTTTTACTAAACGTACGTTTGAGAGCGATAGCTTAATTTCCAAAGTCAGATGCGCCTCGTGCTCTTAACGAAGTTCTAAGTGTTAGATTCAAATATTTTTACATCAGATCTCATGCCGCTATGACCCTGATCCTTATCACGACACTATTACTACTGCTTTCAAAAAATATGAGTTCTAATGAAAGACCATGTAGTCAAATTTTTTTCCCAAGGGCAGCTGCCGTGCCATCTTAACCGTACTTGTCGTATTTATTGTCTTTTTTCCTCATTACACATATCTTACCGATTTGTGTCGATATATTTTCATCGACGCTATATCTCGGTTGGAGTAAAAGCTGTTAATATTTATCACGAGACTTATAGTCCCCTGGAAAGGCTTTTCGAGTCGACTACAATGTGAGTAAAATATAGAATAGCACTATACATAAAAAAAGAAGTCCATCTTCAGAAAAAGGGAACAGGTACTCCTAATGGAATATCCTCAGCACGTGGTGAACATGGCCCAATTTCATCCTTTCTCTCCTTCAGTCTACTTAATTACACAACTTTAGGCCCAACGGTCTGCCAGTTTCGATATATGCAAACGATGTCGCGCCTGTTTCAAAAACGTCCATTTTAACTTTCTATCATCTCACAGCATAACACAGTTTGTTTCACGAAAATAAAAGCCTCTCTTATGTTCTGAACCTCCTCGTGTTTCTAATTCTCCCTCTCGATCCTTCAGAAAACGCAACGATAAGCTTTATGTACGGTCATAGCATTATTTTTGTAAGGCGGTGTGTGTAAGCAATCGAAACTGAGTGCCAGAATGAGCTGAAGTTTGAAAATTACGCAGCGAATTTCGTGGATATGAGAAGGAAATAACTGAAAATTAACGTATGGTAAATTTTACACGGAAGTTTTCTATTGAAACGAGCCATTGAAGAAAACGTTCCGGAGTGAAATAGCCCAAATCAATAAATGGGCGATCAGGGCGCTAGCCATAAAAACTCTGAGGTAAACTTCTTCTGTAATCGTATTATATGCACTAATCCGGAAGAAGTTCGCAAAGGTCCTGAGGACTCCGACACACGAATTGAACGAGTTTTTCTAGATGTATGTCAGGTGCTTGTTTCCCACGTAAGAAGGCCACTGGGCATCTCGGGCCTACTCTACCTCAATTTGTTCAAATTTGGCACTCAAATTTATACGGGGAACGTAGGAGTTGACGACGAATGCGGTGCAGGATGGCAAATTTCCTGTGGCGTAATCTTTTCCACGCAACAGCTCTCGTTCGCGACGAGGAGACACATATTGTATCCTCCTTTAACTGACGATGATTTTTACATATTCGCGGTGAGTGAAACGTGGCGGATCTCAAGTGATCCGAGCACTGAAATATTTGAATAAATAATAATAACGTAAGTTATTCTAACAAAACATTGTTGTGTTCACGTGTTTACGAATAATGGATCAGTAACTTGCAACACAGTACAGTTTTACATGCTAACGCACTTCTGTCTTATATCCAATACATACAGCTTATCTTTTCTCTTCAGACACCTCACTGCGGTAACAACTATTGTAACCTTGCTGCTGACGTTTTTTTCTGAAATGTTCTCTATCAACTACGACTTGAGTTCTGAAAAACTTGTTTAAAGTTCGAAACTTAAAGTATAGGGGTCTTTATCAACAGCTTTTAAAGATTTCGTAGAAGACATAATTCCATCAAAGCTGCAATAGTTTTCTGTGTATTTTCGCTCCTAATTCCACAGCGCTTCTTGTCTAGCAGCACCTGTAGAAAGGCTGTTAGAGACACATAACTGGTACTAAGATTACGTGGTATGACCAAGTGAGTAACGTTTCTTTTACCTCGACAGTATGGTCACGATGCGCGTTCAAATTCGTTGCTGTTAGAGAACTGTAGCCTCCTAAGTTGCTTTATCGATATTATCAATCCGTTACGGTGGTGTAGCTATTGATCGTTCTTCGTTTTGTGGGATTACGTGCCAGTTTTTATACGATTTTAAAAATTTTTGTGTTGTATTGTTTTTGCCTGTTAATCTAGCAGAACGAGGTCGAAGTTCTCGACCTATCTTTTGTTTCACAGTTCTTTCTGTTAGTTTGCCGGCCGGAGTGGCCGAGCGGTTCTAGGCGCTTCAGTCTGGAACCGCGCGATCGCTATGGTTGCAGATTCGAATCCTGCCTCGGGCATGGATGTGTGTAATGTCCTTAGGTTAGTTAGGTTTAAGTAGTTCTAAGTACTAGGGGACTGATGACCTGAGAAGTTAAGTCCCATAGTGCTCAGGGCCATTTGAACCATTTCTTTCTATTAGTTTAGACTATTGTCTGATTCTTTAGTCAAATGTGCGTATATATCTGTTTCTTCTAAAATGATAATTTGTTCTTCTTTTTCTGGCGTGTGAGTAATTGTAATATTAGCACTAATACCTATTAGAAGTATTAACTTTTTTGAACTGCATAATGAATCCGGAGGGGCTGTTTCAATTTGTATCTTGGACTAAATTTTTGTCCTATTTGTATCATTCGAATGGCTGTACATAGTTTTATACATGCGAGGTTGATCGATAACATGAATATTTTAAAACAACTAGATTTGGGTAAACAGCGAAAACATAGAACAACGAATATCTATCTAACTCAATAACAAAGACTCTGTATGAACATGTAAGTCATAAAGCCGATGTTTATAAGCTAATAAAATTAGACAAACGACTTTATCTTAGAACCGATTGTATATTTTTGACATTTGATGCTGTATGGGTGCCACTTGACAGTGAGAACTACTCAAAAATGGTAGCGAAAATAAAGAGAGAGCAATAGCTGCTTAGGTGAAGTCATTGTCTTTCATTTTTTTTTCAGGTGGTGTACCTACAACCGTCAGTTATCCTATGAACCTATAAGTGTCGATGATTCAGCAAACATTTAGTGTTGCAAAACGAATATTACAAATGGCAGTAGTAAGCAAAGTCGGTGAAGTTATTTTAATCACCAGCTAAGTATTTTATAATTTCACAGCCCATTCTCGTATTATGTATATCTCACTGAAATAAACTATTTTAAGGAAGGGTTCCTGAAAAGCGTCGAACAAATCAGTGAAAATCATTTAAAGTTTTCCTTATTTCTTTATTTCCTTTATTATTTCGTTTATTTACTCTTCAAGTAGAGATGCAGCTGAAACAAAAAAAAAATTAACTTTAGCGATGGGAACGGACAGACCACACTAACCATGACCCACCTTTACATATGTTTTCACAGTTTCCATATGTTACGATCGGTAAATGGTACCTTACGGTCCGCCCAACTCAAGGATGTGTCTACTTACGTTGAGAAACCTGTTATTCTACGGAAGAGCTTCCCACCGCCGTTCTGAAGGTGAATCGTTTTAATGCAATTCTTGAAATGGCAAAGCTTAAAGAAGATGAAAAAAAACAGTATTAGGGTCTGACGAACCGTCTAGGCAGTGGGTGCTATAATAACTCGGTCACTGAGAAGTATGGGCACTATATTGAAGAGTCATAAAGATATACCGTAAAACAGATGAACATTTAGATAACTATAAAAAATGGTAGGCGTTAACTTCGCTCCAATATAAGGATTAAGTTCCAAGCCATCTTAAAGTTTTTTATAAGGGCATCGTACTTTTCGTGGTACACAGACTGACTGTCTTTCGACGCCGACGCTTTCAGCTCTGCAACCAGGTCACGCTACCTTATAGCAGTTAGTTCTCGTCTAGTCCTTTCCTTTCATATATAACTTCCTTGCAGCATCAGAAACAATGAAGTGTATTTATATTTCCTAACATTGTCATTTACGCTTTCCTTTCTACGAAGAAACAGAAAAGGGAGGGGGGGGGGGGAGGTAAATAAAGCATCACCATATAACAGAATACAAATTCTGCGCTGTAATATCGTTGGATTCAATATACGATTAGAATGGAAAAGGATGATATAATTATTTCCTTTAAATGAAGCGTACATGTGGTCGTGCGACGGCCGTCAGTAGAACTTATCACGTTTCGCCGTTTTGTCACTTACGAACCGGGATATGTTCAGTATATTTCCCCAGACCTGAGGTTCCTACTAATCCCGTCAGCTGTATTGCATTCATACCTTCCTACTTTTTTATCTTAGAGATAATTACACTAGAGGAATTATACAACTAAAGTTCACAACGAGTTTCATTAGTTTTATGTATATTCCAAATGGTGCAAATTTAAAATACGCGATAGAGGTTTTTTTTATTAAACAAGCTGCCATGTATTAAAATATTTTCCTCTTTTAATTGAAAATATAATTTCTGAAGAGCAATTCTGATATTTTAATTCAGAAGCTGTTTTATTTTTTAAGTGTCTTCGAATCGCATAGTTTTCAAATGAACAACAGCAGTTACGAATTATGTAATGAAGACATCTTAAAATTTTGGTAAAGTATTGTGAGTCGTTACTGTTGTCATTCTGTATATAAGCAGCCGTAGTCTAGTTAAATACAGTACGATATGTGAATGTCATCATATGGTATATCACGCTCGAGTACACTCAGAGACGACGACGATTCTCTACGGATGAAGAATACCTGTAGTTGTACAGACTCATAGACGAGTCACTCCATAGGATGAGATGCACTAAGTATAGTGTAGATTATATTGAAACAGTTAAATACCCAGTAGAAAATAAGATATTTGGTATCTTAGTTCAGATAATCCTGTTTCACAGGAGAAACTTTGGGTATTGATACCGCTGACGGAAATAACTGATGCTCAATAGTGGCCAGCTAGCGTGCGCTGGGGGTCATGATGAGCAAGTTATGTTCAGTGTCAAGCGTTTCCAGTTTCTGGCAACGATTCTCGCTTCTCGCTGGGATTCACAGTCACGAGTACGCGGACGGTGGGCGCACGTCATTTGCTCTGTTGTAGCAGTGCCCGAGTGCTGCAAGCAGTCGAATAACGAGTATACATTGTGTAACATCTTGTTAGACGACTGATATTTCCCGTATGGGATGACATGAACAACGAAGCAGTATGCTTGCATAATCCTCTGAAACTGCCATCAATTTTATTGTAAACCCGATCAAATGTATTTGAAAATTGTGTGATGTGGCGTTACTTTGAAAACATTACCCAGTTTATTTTTGTTTTAATTTTCTAGGCTACACGGAGACGTTATCTGGCGATATTTTGAATACTTTGCTGAAAGTTCTTGCCGGTGATCACTGATGGAACGATAGTACAAAGAAACGGCCACGTTCACTTAAGTAAATCTTTTGGTAACACGTTATAGTCCGCATTTCCATCAGCTTCAAATCATTTCGGAACTGCGTCTTGCATATTTTTATTTCCTTGTTGAATCGTACGTAGTAATGCCAATGTAGTTTAATAAAAACATGGGACAAGTAAAAGGTCGCAAATAAGGATATATTCACAATCAATATTGCATCTATTTTACATATTGTAACTAATAGTTTAATCTCTATAAATACTTTCGTTTCTTAACGAAATGACTATTAGCGATCATATTATTTACCGTCTTTCAAATGGTTCAAGTGGCTCTGAGCACTATGGGACTTAACATCTGAGGTCATTAGTCCCCTAGAACTTAGAACTACTTAAACCTAACTAACCTAAGGACATCACACATATCAGTGCCCGAGGCAGGATTCGAACCTGCGACCGTAGCGGTCGCGCGGTTCCAGACTGAAGCGCCTAGAACCGCTCGGCCACACCAGCCGTATTTTACCGTCTTTGCGTTTTCCTATGCACAATATAATGTTTGTGTGACACACAGAAACTAATTAGTATATCCGAGTAAAAATAATAATAACTGCTGGGCTGAAAGAAAAATGTAAAAAAAAAAAACATTGTTCTACAAGTAACGACGCTTTAACGAAGCAACAGAAAATAAATACTTTAATTTGCTGAACGGCAAAATCAAATACCCACTGTGCATCACAGATTTCATGAATCATGATTACCTGAGTGGCCGCACAAACAGTCATCATTTAGAAAAGTTTCACAACTGTGTATCCAAATCACAATTACCAACAATTCGTAGGTAAGTAAGTCTTATGACTTTGGTCGCGTATTACGGCTATATAACAGAGACGAATAATACGTTAACATTCTGGACATTATGTTCGTGAACTTCACATGAGTAATATCTCTAGCGACAGTTGCGTATTACACTACAAGTATTCGTTCACCTGCTCTTACACAATGCAGAGATGCATGTCGTTCTCGTAGGTGCATTGCTCAGCATACGATTTTCAACGACAATGCTGTCCGTTGCGAATCCCCACGAAAGAACAGTTAGCGAAAGAAGAAATGTAAATATAACTAACAACACATTGTCACGTCGTGACTGGCTGCATGCATAAAATATACATAACTTTGTGGATTCTTTTTGGAATAACTTATATGGTTAAGTTCGGCGCACAGCAATGATCAAATATGACAATTCAGTCGTCAGAAAACCGGTTAGACGAGACACGTATTTCTTCGTTCCGGACCTTAGGTTTTCGATGCTCAGTGTAGTCTTTTACGCTTGCAGTGGTTAGCACACTGGACTCGCATTCGGGAGGACGACGGTTTAATCCCGTCTCCGGCCATCCTGATTTAGGTTTTCCGTGATTTCCCTAAATCCCTCCAGGCAAATGCCGGGATGGTTCCTTTGAAAGGGCACGGCCGATTTCCTTCCCCATCCTTCCCTCACCCGAGCTTGCGCTCCGTCTCTAATGACCTCGTTGTCGACGGGACGTTAAACACTAATCTCCTCCTCCTCCTCTTTTACGCTTGACAGCAGCGTCCACCCTCAACCTCTTTGAACTACATCTGTTTCTGTGTCCTACAATGGCATGTGAAAGACAGCGTAGAGGGAACAGTTGTACCCAATGTGTCCGTGATCGCTGTAAAGCAATGCCACGAACGAATATGATCTTTTATCACAGTAAAATACTATCATTGCGTCTTTCATGTGCATTATGAAAGAATTGTAGAAAATTAAATACAGCACTTACAGACGAAGACCAAGCAATTGAAAAGAAAGGAAGAACCAAAAATAGACAACGTGGGCTAAAAAACTTCCATTAGACGTCTTACGCTACACGAAAGAACGTGCCATTTCGATTGCGTTGCCACAAAGTCTTAATGACACCTACTGGGTCCATTATTTTTGCATGCCCGAATGCATACCGAGATAAAGTGAATCTGATAGCATTCGATTCTTGGAAGTCGTACATTGCAGAAATGACTTCGGCCACGATTTCGACGAATTCAATGAATTTGCACTTCGAAGAGCATATAAATAATTCACGTTATATCTTATGATCGTCATATGGACCTAATTACTGACATTCAGATCGGGTGAGAGTCTGCAACGCACGCATATGCTGACTGATTTTGAGAATCTTTCAATTTATCTCACGCAAGGCAGCTCATTGCTGTTATTATTGTATTAATCACGTACTGTAATGAAAACAGGCTCCACACTTAGGCTTTACTTCTACTCTCTTCTTCTTCATACAGATAACAATTTTCCACAATAATGTTAATTTTCGGACGGGTATATTTATGAATGATACATTTGTCTCTTACAGGATACCATAAATATAACATGGGTATAGGCGCCACAGATTTATAATGCTGTAAAGAACGAAGACAGTTTAGGAACTCCTTGAAATCAAGTTACAAACTATACGGACAGTTACGGGGACATTGCTCTATGTAACATGTGAGTAGATATAACGAGTGACTAAGAAATTTTTGTAGACACTTCAAGAGATGTATTCTAGTTGTTGGACCGTGCACCTATTTACAATGGACTAATTGAAAAGACAAACGATGAAAGGTTTGTGCTAAGTGTAGCGACTAATTTTTTCTATTACTATACACACATCAAAAAAAGTTTTGCATCACCTCGGTACCGAGAGTTCCGGAACCTGTACAAAACTTTGGAACAGAGATCAACATAAACATCATTTCCGCCATTTTTATTGCTCACGAAAACCACACATTGCATGTTTTACCACCATTCAGCGAGACCTTTAGAAGCGTTGGTCCACATTGCTGTACACACCGGTCCCTCTAATACCCAGTAGCACGTCATCCTGCACTGATGCATGCCTGTATTCGTTGTGGCATACTATCCACTAGTTCATCAAGGCACTGTTTGTCTAGGTTGTCCCATTCCTCAACGGTGATTTGGCTTAAATCCCTCAGAGTGGTTGGTGCGCCACGGCGTCCATAAACAACTCTTTCAATCTATCCCAGGCAAGTTCGATAGGGTTCATGTCTGGAGAACATGCTGGCCACTCTAGTCGAGCGATTTCGTTATCCTGAAGGAAGTCACTTACAAGATGTGCACGATGGGGGCGCGAACTGTCGTCCATGAAGACGAATGCCTCGTCAATATATTGAAGGAAGTCATTCACAAGATGAGCACGACGGGGGCACGAACTGTTGTTCATGAAGACGGATGTCTCGCCAATATGGTGCCTATATGGTTGCACTATCGGTCGGAGGATAGCATTCACGTATCGTACAGCCGTTACAGCGCCTTCCATGACCACCAGCGGCGTACGTCGGCCCCACATTATGCCAGCCCAAAACAGCAGGGAACCTCCTCCTTGCTGCACTCGCTGGACAGTGTGTCTAAGGAGTTCAGCCTGACCGGGTTGCCTCCAAACACGTCCTCGACGGTTGTCTGGTTGAAGGCATACGCGACACTCATCGATGAAGAAAACATGATGCGAATCCTGAGCGGTCCATTCGGCATGTTGTTGGGCCCATCTGTACCGCGCTGCATGGTGTCGTGGTTACAAAGATGGACCTCACCTTGGACGTCGGGAGTGAAACTGCGCATCATGCAACCTATTACGCACAGTTTGAGTTGGAACACGACGTCCTGTGGCTGCACGAAAAGCATTATTCAACATTGTGGCGTTGCTATCAGGGTTCCTCCGTGCCATAATCCGTAGGTAGCGGTCAACCGCTGCAGTAGTAGTACTTGGGCGGCCTGAGCGAGGCATGTCAACGACAGTTCCTGTCTCTCTGTATCCCCTCCATGTCCGAACAACATCGCTTCGATTCACTCCGAGACTCCTGGACACGTACCTTGTAGAAAGCCCTTCCTGGCACAAAGTAATATTGCGGACGCGATCGAACCGCGGTATTGACCGTCTAGGCATGGTTGAACTAAAGACAACACGAGCCGTGTACCTCCTTCCTGGTGGAATGACTGGAACTCATCGGCTGTCGGACCCCTCCATCTAATAGGCGCTTCTCATGCATGGTTGTTTACAGCTTTGGGCGGGTTTAGTGACATCTCTGAACAGTCAAAGGCAGTCTGTGATACAATATCCACAGTCAACGTCTATCTTCAGGAGTTCTTGAAACATGGGTGATGCAAAACTTTTTTTGATGTGTGAGTGTTTTAAGACAAGAATCCTCTCTTACTGTGTTTTACAAGAAAACATACAGCGTCGAACTACATAATTATAGCCACCGCTAAATGCAACGTCTACAATCCATAGTTTATAACTTACGACAACTAATGCACGCTGGCGATGTACATATACAGGGTGTTTCAAAAATGACCGGTATATTTGAAACGGCAATAAAAACTAAACGAGCAGCGATAGAAATACACCGTTTGTTGCGGTATGCTTGGGACAACAGTACATTTTCAGGCAGACAAACTTTCGAAATTACAGTAGTTACAATTTTCAACAACAGATGGCGCTGCGGTCTGGGAAACTCTATAGTACTATATTTTCCACATATCCACCATGCGTAGCAATAATATGGCGTAGTCTCTGAATGAAATTACCCGAAACCTTTGACAACGTGTCTGGCGGAATGGCTTCACATGCAGATGAGATGTACTGCTTCAGCTGTTCAATTGTTTCTGGATTCTGGCGGTACACCTGGTCTTTCAAGTGTCCCCACAGAAAGAAGTCACAGGGGTTCATGTCTGGCGAATAGGGAGGCCAATCCACGCCGCCTCCTGTATGTTTCGGAGGAGGAGATTAGTGTTTAACGTCCCGTCGACAACGAGGTCATTAGAGACGGAGCGCAAGCTCGGGTGAGGGAAGGATGGGGAAGGAAATCGGCCGTGCCCTTTCAAACGAACCATCCCGGCATTTGCCTGAAGCGATTTAGGGAAATCACTGAAAACCTAAATCAGGATGGCCGGAGACGGGATTGAACCGTCGTCCTCCCGAATGCGAGTCCAGTGTGCTAACCACTGCGCCACCTCGCTCGGTGTATGTTTCGGATAGCCCAAAGCAATCACACGATCATCGAAATATTCATTCAGGAAATTAAAGACGTCGGCCGTGCGATGTGGCCGGGCACCATCTTGCATAAACCACGAGGTGTTCGCAGTGTCGTCTAAGGCAGTTTGTACCGCCATAAATTCACGAAGAATGTCCAGATAGCGTGATGCAGTAATCGTTTCGGATCTGAAAAATGGGCCAATGATTCCTTTGGAAGAAATGGCGGCCCAGACCAGTACTTTTTGAGGATGCAGGGACGATGGGACTGCAACATGGGGCTTTTCGGTTCCCCATATGCGCCAGTTCTGTTTATTGACGAAGCCATCCAGGTAAAAATAAGCTTCGTCAGTAAACCAAATGCTGCCCACATGCATATCGCCGTCATCAATCCTGTGCACTATATCGTTAGCGAATGTCTCTCGTGCAGCAATGGTAGCGGCGCTGAGGGGTTGCCGCGTTTGAATTTTATATGGATAGAGGTGTAAACTCTGGCGCATGAGACGATACGTGGACGTTGGCGTCATTTGGACCGCAGCTGCAACACGGCGAACGGAAACCCGAGGCCGCTGTTGGATCACCTGCTGCACTAGCTGCGCGTTGCCCTCTGTGGTTGCCGTACGCGGTCGCCCTACCTTTCCAGCACGTTCATCCGTCACGTTCCCAGTCCGTAGAAATTTTTCAAACAGATCCTTTATTGTATCGCTTTTCGGTCCTTTGGTTACATTAAACCTCCGTTGAAAACTTCGTCTTGTTGCAACAACACTGTGTTCTAGGCGGTGGAATTCCAACACCAGAAAAATCCTCTGTTCTAAGGAATAAATAATGTTGTCTACAGCACACTTGCACGTTGTGAACAGCACACGCTTACAGCAGAAAGACGACGTACAGAATGGCGCACCCACAGACTGCGTTGTCTTCTATATCTTTCACATCACTTGCAGCGCCATCTGTTGTTGAAAATTGTAACTACTGTAATTTCGAAAGTTTGTCCGCCTGAAAATGTACTGTTGTCCCAAGCATATTGCAACAAACGGTGTATTTCTATCGCTGCTCGTTTAGTTTTTATTGCCGTTTCAAATATACCGGTCATTTTTGAAACACCCTGTGTGAGGAAAATACATCCATAGTAACGATGGAGCATCGAGGAAGTTGTTTCTGTTTGGGTCTGTGGCGTCCAATATCGAAGTCATGGAGGAAAAAAGGGACAAATTTTGCACGGTAGTACCGAGACTGGATGTATTCTACTTCGTGAAAGGATGAACAGTTTCTTGTGTAACAAATAACGTCGGATAATCTGCTACTAGTTCTGGAACAACGTAAGGCAATGGCGACAACGATACACTCTGGCGACAGCCTTTATGCTATTGTAAGGAAATGAAACGTCTACAGCCTTCCTTACGATCTTATTTATTGTGTAGCTACCACTTTCGGCGCTTGAATGAGCTGTATTCAGGCCTTAGTTAGGGGTTATCACGATGCATATATACGTTGCAGCAGTGGCCAACATAACTGATTTACGCACACTAACTGTAACTGTGATGTTAGCACACCAACCATCAACTGCAGTTGATGCAACGTATATATGCATCGTGATTATCCCTTCAGCATCAACTAAAGCTTGAATATGGCGCACTGAAGCGCCGAACCTGGTAGCTACACAATAAATAAGATCGTAAGGACGGCTATAGGCGTTTCATTTTCTCACAGTAGTGAGAGGCGGTGGTCCTCAAGACCTCCAGTCAAAAGGATGGACGTACAAAAGCCTTTATGCTACTCCGCAGAGCCCCAATCCACGCTGAAGACACTCGTGACTATTTCTATTACGAAACCATCTTTGGTGAGACTGTCTCCCTGTGGAGCACTGGAGTGTCAATTCTTTCCACTGAACGTGTCCACACGTAGCTGTAAGAGCACGAGTAAGACACCAAAGCACTTTTCCAGCGTCCGAAATACGTGCATCCCAAAGCAATGGAACACTAATGGGACTGCTTTGGAAGTCATATTCTCTATGTTCTATTTTGCGCCATCCATCCTATAGCATTAACGGGAAACGATGCGGACAGCATGGCTCCCAGATACTCGTGTTGACTTATTAGCAGGTTAACAGGTGACTGGGTTAATTCCAACTCGTCCAGTCGCTGAATGTGAAGCAAACGACGGCTACTCCGGTCATAATAATGTAACTTGAATGAATGACTAACCAATTTTCTTGACGCTGCCTCTAACAAAATTGTATCACTAGTGACTTCAGTAACAGAGGCTTAAAATTTTCCCTATCACCTCTGAGGCAAGGCTTGGAAAACAGTCGGACGTACATTAGTCACCGCGCGTCAGCTTTTGTCAGTGACTTACTTATCTTAGATGAATGGCGACGTGCTGCATCTCACTTTACGGGTAACTGGGTTAAATGTGCACGAATATTCAAGGAAAAGACTGCAACGTTAACCGCGCCGCTGCTCCCGTAGTGGAGGACTGTGCCCGGAAGAAGTGGAGCGCCATCCAAATGGCGTGTGTGCGGAGTGACACACAAAGCCGCGACAGACAGCCCGGATGGGGGAATCGCGTGTTCGGCCTGGGTGCCGCACGGAACGCGCGCCCGGAATAGTGGACGCCGTGGCCCGCGCGCGGCGCGACTCCTCCACCTCAGCCGTACGTCACTGTCGCCCCCATCGCGCAGACAAATGAGCGCGGGCCCGTCCCTGCTACGGCGAGACTTGGGTCGTCGTTGGCCGGGCTAAATGCCTCGCATTTCTCCGCACGTTACATTTGCTAATGGACATCAGTCTCTCCTCGAGTGCTGATAGCACTTTATTCGTAGAACAACGAACTACCGTCGCCATTGTTTCATCAGGGTAACAGAGCCCCTCCTCGTTTATTAAGCTATATCATCACACTCTAGCGACTCCGAGCCGCCTCCTAACCACGCCCATCACACTTTAGTACTGCCACAGATGTGTAATCGTCCACGAAACCGACATTAGACAACTTTAAGACATTTTTGTACAAACGTGTATTCAACTATATTAATACTGCATTCAATGATAAGCACAGCATACGGACATAATGCATATAAAATTTAATGGCCATAATGCATTCGTGACAAGTCTTAGACACTATTCCTATAACAATTTGGATATTTTGACGAGGCACAATACGTATTTTCTGTATAGCTTCTAAACAAGTTGCTCTCCTTATACACTTTATATCCAATAAATAATATTTAAACTACACACGATATACAAGATTAATCATAGCTAACCTTCTTTTTGATCCATTCTGCCAAATAAATTTCTTGGAGTTCACCTTTATTTATTAACTTCATGCGTTTGACATGTTTCAATTTATATATACAGGGTGTTAACAGAATGTATTCCACATCTTTAGAGGGCCAAGACAAGAAGAAAACGTCCAGCAAACATGGGCTATAAAATGCAAAATTGTTCATTTTCGCTACTGTGAAAAATCTCTTCTACTGCTGCTATTACGAACGATCTACGCAGTGAAGAAATGATAACACATTACTCTGCTACTGTGAAACAGCAGAACTATCACATGCGACCGGCAGTTCTCAGTGTCCGATAATGGTGTCCATTCATAGTAGATTATGTTTCTGTCTTATGTCTGAGAGAATCACACAGTCTCTGAAAAACTTCAGGCGAATCACACAGATGTGTTGGCAGGCATTCATAGTGCGATCCTGTACTGTTCGTACATCATTAAGGGAGCCTGTACACACCATAGATTTCAAGTGTCTCCACAACCAAAGCTCCAAGAGGTTAAGAAGGGAGAAAGAGCTGGCCAAAATACTGAACCTCCCCGTCCAATCCAAAGTCCATTAAATGTCCGTGTGAGATGTTCTCGGACATTTCAGAGAATGTGCGGGACCTATATCTCCAGCCGTTGGCAGAAGAGCATTCTGGCAGGCTCATCTTGTGGTAGAAGGGCTAGCATACGCTGTGCATGATATCGGTATATGCTAGCAACCGTTCATGCAGGATGGCCTAGACTAGAGGATCTCTAACTCATACAGATGGCGAAATTGTGCGTCCACTATAGAGGTTCCCTACATGAGCTTCTTCAACGTTTTGTTAGGAATTAACTTAATTTACCCATCTCTGACACCTCAATTCTGCGTGCAAACTGTAAACTACATAGAAAAGAGAAAAAGACTGAACAGCTGAGTATGCCTATAGTGCCCAAAAGGTATATTACCTTTATTTCACCTCACATTTTACCAAGATTTCTGGTAATTATCGTAGCCACACACGTATATTCAATATAGCTATGTGCAGTATGTCAGTATGTACATCCTTTCCTCCTCTCACCTGATGAATGAAAAGTATGAATGTGAGTGTACAAGGTACTTCAGTATCTAGATGTGTTTCTGTTCGCCTTGGACGCAGCTCTTACACACTTTGTCACCACACGATAGGGAGCTCTCTGCGCTCTTCAGGAAGAACGGAACGCGTGAAGTCCAAAAGGATTCGCTCGGCAGTGTTCCGGGAGACGTGAGACGGGCGATACCGACTAAGTGTGGATGTGCCTGTTCATAGTTAATTCATTATATTATTTTTGTAGATTTCAGCTCCAGTCAAAATTAACGTCTTGCTCTCATCGCTCATTTCTCGTTGAGTGGTATTCGGAATTTTTCTGGTCAATTTCGAAAGTTATAACCAGTTGCTTTTCGACACGCATGCAAGCGATTGTTATGCTGTACCTCTGTTCAAACATGTGGACTCGTGATGTGTCTTCTCAGTTCAGTCTGATTTAGTTCGTTGTTGATCTGACGAGTATAGTATAACCGAACAGATTTCTGAAACTTCGCTCATTTAGATTTCGGTTCGTAATCTAGCTTCCACGTCTGTTTCTCGTCAGAGCACTTGTTAAGTACGGATCTGAGAGCCTTAAGTTCGCAGATCGTGTCTCACAGTAACATATCCTGCCCAGTTTGCTTAGCTATTCTGAATTTTAGCACTCATTTTATCCAGAATTTCTGTTTGTGATGACCACGTGTTCGCGGATTGTGGAAGTCGTTACATGTCACAGTTTCTGATCCTCGGAGTAAAACTTCCACATTAGTTTCAGAACCTCTTCTATTGTGCACCTACTAATAGTTTATTCTTATCAG
Source organism: Schistocerca nitens (assembly GCF_023898315.1). NCBI lineage: Eukaryota > Metazoa > Arthropoda > Insecta > Orthoptera > Acrididae > Schistocerca > Schistocerca nitens. The sequence goes on from NC_064615.1 coordinate 758,414,841, forward strand.
TGAATTCTTGTTCACTTGCTTCGTGCACTCAAGCCAAGAGAATGACCGTTTGCCAACCGCGTACATACTGGTGAAGATTTTCTTTATTATTATATTTGTTCTGGATTTCTATTGTATGTGAATATGTGCGTGAATGTCACCATTGAAAGATTCCCCTGACGCTTCCATGATTGACAATTAATGACAAATCCTGGTGGGGTCTCCAAGACGCAGTTGTAAATGTAATTTTGTAACTCATCCGAGAGTGTTATGAAGAACCGCAACCATCACCAATGTATTAGTTGTTTACCTTGTTAGATTGTTCAGCTGTTCTTGAATAAAGATGATATTTTTACCAAGAGCACATGCTAACACGTTACCTCGCAAACTTCCATTTTACGTCCTATTGCTATCTGTTGTGCAACAGATAAACATGGCCAAGTTATTTATTTAATATTTATTCAACTATTATAAGTGTGCGATATCTTTCACCGAGAGATACCCTGCAACTAGTTCCAGGATGTTCTTCCGCATCTCCACAGCAGCGGTACGGATGGTGCGAGGCCTACCACGACCCGCCGCTGTAGGAGCTACGGAGCTACAGTCTGCTAGCCGCTGCTAAAGACGGCAGAATAACTGTGCATATGGTACTTCGCGTTCTGGATACTTTCCAGCATACAGGACAAAGGCTCCAAGGTTGCTTACATTTGCCAAACCTTAACAGAAGACGATGTCTACCATTTCCAATGTGGCACGTGCAAAGATATAACTTTAATGTAAAAGCATTTCTAAAACTATCAAAACACAAACTATGCGCTGCACTTTCCCTGAACTGTGCATACGGCATACAGAAACAATACCAACATATGTTCACTATCTGCTGTATTCATTGACAATAAGAGGGGAAAGTGTTTTCATTTGTTTGTTCTATTCTGTTGCTCGTTCCTAGTAGCAAAGAGCTTGCAGTAGAAGAGACATGTTTCACGTTAGAGAAGTTGAATAAATGTTCATAGCTCTTAATATATGCATGTTAGAGCCCATGTTTACTGATCATTTGCTTTGCTCATACCGTGATCTGTCAAAATTTGAAACACTTTTCTAAAACCCCGTATCCTCCGCAAGCATTCGCACAGTGCATGATTTGGGGGGGGGGGGGGATATCGTATCAATATAAGTGATTTTTATCCTATTCCATTCGAGAACTGAGCGAGCGAAATATGGCTGTCCATATGCATCAATCTCTGCCTTACTCTTTCTACGCGGGGCATACAATGGTGGCAGAATGATCGTTGTATTCTTCTGCGAATATAGGTTCCCTACATTAATCTAACAGTGCTTCGCGAGATATACGTCGTCCTTCCTACAATGATTCACACTTAAATTCCCTGGGCTCTTCTCAGCGAATGACTTAAAAGCTTCGCAGCAATCCCCGTTTTCTAAGACAGGCGTACGTAACTCGACATCAAATTTTCGCTGGAAACGTCTTTTTTACCTACATCCGGGTAAAGTGAGCTCGCACACTGTATCTTCTATGTGTAAGCTACTTTGTTTGCTCGCAGTATGCCATAGTCGATTGACTAGTAAGTCATACGGACATCTGAAAATGGAGTCATACTGTCAACAAAGACTAACATGCACAATGAAAGCACGATCATCGACCACACACGAAAGGAGTCACGGACCTGGACTGTCCGCTTCACCAGAGAGTCTTCCAGTAAAATTCTGCACTTCTTATATGATTGAGTACTAGACTTTCTATAAACTGCACATACTAAATGATTAATAATTACAAATGGTAGGAATCGATCCGATGACCCGTACAGCGCCAGCAGCGACTGTAACCGGTAAATCACGATGGGCGACGCACAGCGCGCCGCAACATAACTCGGGAATCGATAACATATTGTACACACAAACAGCAAACGAAAAAAAAAAGCAGCTGATCGGAACATGTCAACATACGAGGTCTGTTCAAAAAATTCCAGAACATTCGTAATTTAGCGGCAATGGTGTGTTGAGGCGAAATGCGGTTGCCGTCCCTGCACATGCCTGTATTTAATTTGTAACTGCTGGAAGTTTCATTGTTCTATGTTTGTTAGTTATTATTCAGTGCTGTATTGGGTAGAATGTTGTTTAGAGATGGCAGAGTTACAGGACATCGTCTCTGCATTAAATTTTGTGTGAAACTCAAGAAAACCTTTGAAGTGACACACTAAATGATGCAGGAAGCCTACGGTGATGAGTGTTTACGCCATACTTGGTGTTACGAATGGTTCACACGGTTTAAAAATGGCAGCACGGAAGTTATTGATGACTCTTGTTCAGGACCCCCTTCGCGTCTACCGGCGAAGACTGACTGTCCGAGGGACTGCAGAAGAATGTAACTCTTCAGTTGGATCATCTCGTGAAATCCTAACACGGCATCTTGCAACGCATCGCGTTGCCGCCAAGTTCATTCCACGACTCACGAGTTAAGGCCAAAAGACCTTCGCCTCGCAATCTGTGAAAAGCTTTTGGGTCACGCAAATGTGGACGAGGTGTTGCTTAAGAGAATCGTAACTGGTGATGAGAAGTGTGCCTACGGTTATGATGTTGACACCAAACTTCAGTCTTCACAATGGTTCGGGAGAGGTTCTCCAAGACCAAGAAAAGCTCATCAGGTCAGGTCAAATGTCAAAGTCACGCATGACTTTAAAAGATTAGTTCATCATAAAGAGACAAATTGTTATTCGATGGTACTATCGGGATGTGTTGCGACACCGGCGAAAAACTGTGAGAAGGAAACGGCCTGAAATGTCGCGAGAAAATTCATGGCACTTGCATCACGATAACGCACCCGCACATTCATCCCTGTTGGTGCGTGACTATTGCACAAAAAACGAAATCGCTGTGCTGCCTCATTCCCTGTACTCTCGAGGTCTGGCCTCTGCGGACTTTCTTTTTATTTCCAAAGTTGAAACCTCGTTGAAAGGACGAAGATTTGCAACGATAAACGAAATAAAAGAAAATTCCCAGACGGCGCTTCGCGCGATCCGACAAGAGGCGTACCAAGACTGCTTCCGGTAGTAGAAACGGCGTTGGGAGCGGTGAATCAGTTGTGAAGGAGATTATTTCGAAGGTGACCGAGCACAGTAAGTAAAAGACAAAGGTAGAAAATTTTTGTAGACAAAGTTCCGGAATTTTTTGAACAAACTTCGTATACTGTTAACGGATCTCGCAATGATTTTATCATGTGTGCGACTCTTTGTCAATATTTCACAGGGCTACAAGAAAAAACAGTGTTTATATCGTTATATACAAGTATCATTCCAAAAAACAACTCCAAACACCGTTAGATTATCCGTAAGTCTAAGAGGATTGAATAGTTATAAAGTATAATAAAATTCACAGACAAGCTGCCACTGTAACAGATATTATTATACCATTATTCTCCTAGTTTGCCAGAACCCAGTTTGAAAATTTTATCATGAAAGCCTGTATTTGTTAAGTGCTTTCTCTTGTCGCAATTATAAATTTGTACATCCGCCTCCGTTAAGATTCACAATCACATCATATGAATTAAAATGATACAGCAAGACAGTATCATTTCACGACGACGACTAGCGCTAAAATTAGTTTCCAATGTACTCTAACCCCCGGCTGCATATCTTTCGTACAGGATAGATTTACAGAATAACATTTTTTAATTGATGTAAATACCATGCCTAGCGTCTGTGTCCCAGCTTCTTACGGATTACAGACGTGACCTAAGGTTTGCTAGAAAGGTATAAACCATAACGTCGGACACACATCCAGATGTTACTCTTAAGCGTGTGCATCTCCGTTGCTGAGATACGTGTTATTCATTCACGCTTCCAGCAGCGATAAGCAGATTTCTTAATCCCATTTTTTAAACCACTTATGGGATCAGCATTAGATGCAGCTGACGTCTAACGTGCTTCTTCACTAAGGAGTTAATCCTTTCAGTATCAAATATTCCATGATCGTTTATCCATAACAAATACACTTCTCTTGTAGTTTTCTTTATGTATGTGTTGGTTTCCAACATTTCTATAATAGTAGTGTTCTGGCATATTCCATTTTCGGTGCAAAGATTTATATAAAGCATTTCTGCATCCTGAACGTATTAGCGTACTCAAGTTTACCACAGTAAGTTGCTTTTCTCATTATCAATTACATTTTGTTAATTTGTGACATCCAGTTATATTGGAGATACTTATTAATCCAAATAATGTTTTGAAGTAAATTACGGGAAATGTAGTAAGGATTTTGTTACTCCTGGCGTTACCAAACGAGATAGTTCAATTGTTAACTCATACGAGACGTATTCGGAAGAAGCGCACTTCAAATTCTAGTTTTTTCTCTATTTCTTCTAGCGTAATCCTGGTGAATGTTGTTCGAGTGCTACATTAGAAAGCCCATGTCCTGAGTGAGAACTTGTATTGTAATTCAACGGCCTTACGAAATGTGGAAATAGAAATTTCAAGTCGGCTTACAGATCTGAATTGCTAGCGGAGAAGGATCGATAAAAAATAGACTTCTTCGCTCATTTTTCAAAGTAGTCGTAAAAATGGAGAGATTGGGATAATTTGTGAATTCAAGAGAAATGATTAGCAAAATTATTAGTTGGTACCGTAATTAAACAATTTAGAAGCATTTAGAATCAGTCGCCGTTTAGCCAATTTCAATAGTCGTCAAAGAAGACTTGAATTTCATTCTTCTGATGGAAAGAAGAGATGTGCTGCTTCCCCAGCGTGGCGTGAAAGAAGTAGCAATCGCACAGGAGTTATCTTTTCGATGACAGTGCGTAGCCCTTAAAATTTTTCAAGAGCTGAAGAGATCGTTGTCTAAGTATTCCTCACCCTTCGTCTGCCGTCTTCTCCCCTATTCGTCCCCACATAACACTGCTGTCCCATGAACATCCATATGACAATGGGAAAGTTATCGCATTTCACTGAACCATAAAAGTCACTTTCGGAATGTATTTCACAGGCATCGGACTTGAATTAAAGCTTTATCCTTCGCCTCTTCCCCGTTCAGGACAGCTGTGTGTTGGTAGGTACGCTAACAGCAGGTCACTTGGGAAAGGACATGTGTACCGATAAGGCATCAGCAAATGTACTGATGAATGACGTATTGAGGAAACAAGTGCAAATACTAAAAGTATACATAAATATGTGAACAGAAATTCCTGTACCGATTATTCGCGCCAGGTATACATCGAGAACTGCGCTCTTCCCATTTCTCTGTTTATCAAACAATAATCAATACCCATTTATCATACGGGGACTAGCTGACAATAACTATGTCATGATCTAAACTACCCTTCTTTGATCTTTTTTGTAACACGAAAAGAACTACACAAAAAAACAATACTGCTGTTAATTATTCTGTCAAGCATGGTCATAGCTAACCATCGATAACCACACACAGAATCACACAAAGCCAAATTCAACACTGAGATCATAACAACAACATACGAATGCTGGAGGCGGGTACGTGGACTAGATTGCTAGCGACAGAAACGTTTCTAAAAATATGTAAATTAAGAATTCTTTTTCATAATTACTGAAAAACGATTACACATTTATCGCTATTTATGTAAAACTCCTGAGGAATTTACGTCTCACTGGTAATAACACGTAACTCAAAACTATTGCTACAAGCTACTGTACAGTATCGAACTGCACTATTTTTTTATCTGTCGTAGGAACAGCGATGACAAATATGTCCTTCCAACTCCCATTTAATTTCTCTGAGTCTCCATGTTCTTTTAAAATCAACACTCTTTCCAACTGTTTGATGCTTTTCTTCATACCTTCCTATCATGCGCCTACTGTTTTGTCTCCGCAATCCTAATATTCCCAACATTCTTAATAAACTGATTTACAAAAATTCAAATGGCTCTGAGCACTATGCGACTTCACTTCTGAGGTCATCAGTCACCTAGAACTTAGAACTAATTAAACCTAACAAACGTAAGGACATCACACACATCCATGCCCGAGGCAGGATTCAAACCTGCGACCGTAGCGGTCGCTCGGCTCCAGACTGTAGCGCCCAGAACCGCACGTCCACTCCGGCCGGCAAACTGATTTACATATTCCAATGTTAGACTGCCTCTACAATTTTTCTACTTCAACTAAACCCCTGTCAAAAAAGAAAAAGGGTACTTCCCGTCTCTAAATTATCTTCATTCGTGTTGCCTTAGGTTGTGCACGGCTTTCTCTACTTCCACAAATTCCATGATGGTTACTTTCCTTTTTTTCTTTCTATTAAGACACTACAGATCGCAATTATTTTCCCAATAACTTTTTCTGTAAACTTTTTCTGGAAACTTTTCTTTAGCTCACATGATTTCCTGAAACGAATTAAATGCACTCAAATTAAATTAATGGATCGGTGGATCAAGTCAATAAAGATGCAGTGGAATGAAATAATATCAGTGCAAACCATTCAGGTATGCTGAACCGGCATAACCAAATTGATTTTTGTCCAGTAATTATTTAATACTACTTTTTTATTCTAGCAGGTAATTTACTGGTTTGCGATGTTAAACTGATCACTATCAGCAAGTTCTCACGTTTTTCTTCTAGTACTCTCTTAGGCTGTGTGATGATGGCGCTTTTCTGTAAATCTAATGGTAATTCCCCAGTGTTATATATTTGGAGAGTAATGATCAGGTAGTTCCTGTAAATCCACAATTTTTTTGCAGTAACGAAAGTATTTCAGTGATTTCTGCTGACTTTTCACCGCTTAAGCCATTCAATGCTCTGACAGCATCTTTTTTTCCCACATCAACCGACCCAGGCTCTTCCATCATATGATTGGACTACTTCTTTGTGTAGCATAAATTTTCAGAGTTCTCTTGTCCTCTTTATTTGCACTTTCTTCTATAGTTCATATGAGACTATCGTCTGCAGCTTGTAAAGTGACACCTTTACTTTTCGCTTCGCTGAAGTAGAAATTTCATTGCCCCGTGCAAATTTTTGCTATGGACATCTCTCCCTCGGGTTCTTTCCATGCTTTTTCTTCCATTCTTTCATCGCCTGCAGATTTTAGATCTAGTGAAGAGATGTAGCCCAACATTTATGGAATTGGACCCTCAATGGGTTTCATAACATAGCCTAGCCGTGAAGACAACTGCATCTACATATACAAGTACACTATATGAACAAAAGTCCCCGGGCACCTATTACTGGCCATTAATATTAGATGTGTCCAACTTCGCCTGCTGCTTACTGCTCTCCTACTCCTCCTTGCTATACTGGCCACTCGTGACGTTTAGTGTTCAGTTCCGCATTACATAGGGGCGTCTGGATACTTTTGATAGGATACGAGCGACCCTCTGTATGTGCTCTGGCCACTAGTGTTCTACCTAAGGTCTTGTATCCTCCAGAGGTGCATTCATTTTCTGAGAATCCTTCAACCAGATCTATATATGTTTCATACACAGTCCCCCGACTACAAAAAACAGGCTCTGAACGCTGTGGGACTCAACTTCTGAGGTCATTAGTCCCCTAGAACTTAGAACTAGTTAAACCTAACTAACCTAAGGACATCACACACATCCATGCCCGAGGCAGGATTCGAACCTGCGACCGTAGCGGTCGCGCGGTTCCAAACTGTAGCGCCTAGAACCGCACGGCCACTCCGGCCGGCCCCCCTACTACAGATTTTACGTTTTTCCCTAAAAGGCATATCGTACTTACTCAAGTTAGTTACGTGTTGTAACATCTTCCAGAATAATGTTAAATTTGAAATAGAGTACTACACGTCTGCCTTGATATGAACATTTTTTTAAATTATTCTACGTACAGAGAGAGCTTCTATTTCAGTACACCAAATGGGAATACTGTAGAAGTCGACATAAAAGTTTTCTGGGTATGGCACAGCGTCATAATGTATAAAACTACTGCTGCTAGAGATAAACCAACGTTTCGGCCACGGTTGCAGTTGCCTTCTTCTGGGTCTACTGGTGCGTTCTAACTATGCAGTGTCCCTTATATATATATATATATATATATATATATATATATATATATATATATATATATATATTGTTACTGTTCACGTCATAATTTTAAAAGATAGTTCGTTTCATTGGTCACTTAAGGAAGAAGGGGAGGGAACTAATATAGGTTATTGCGGTGGAGGGAGAACGTGACCTCTGTTGTCTATTGGCTCTTGTGTTGTGTGCCATGATTGGTGGTCACCGTCGAATGAGAAGTTGCCTCCAGTTTATCAAATGCTGGACTTGGCCGCGCGGCGGCAGTTACTCGCCGGTAGTGCTCGTGCCTCGTGTTGACTGTGCGGTCTGCTGGGCTCTGATTGCTGGCAGCCAAGACGCGGCAAGCCTGAGTCCATCCACTCTATTCATGTTCTTAGGGTGCTTAAGTATTTCGATAGCCTCTCTGACTTTGCGTTTCGTCATACCCGGCTGCTTGGCCAACACAAAGGCTTCCCTGAATTTTATTTCTTTTCCGTAACCATGCTGATCTTTTGCCACTGCAGATTTGGTGTGTTGCCCTAGACGAATATAGCGCTCGTATTCCCGATTACGAGTTGCTATTGGCCTACCTGTCTCGCCGATGTAAGCCTTTCCACATTCGCACTCCACCTTGTACACGCCTGCTGTGTGTAATGCATTCACCAGGAAGGCCGCCGCAACCGTGGCCGAAACTTTGGTTTAACTCCAGCAGCAGTAGTTTTATACATTATAACGCGGTACCATACCCAGAAACTTTTATGTCGACTGACTCTCGCCACAAAAGCCTTCGCAATTATACTGTAGAAGTCGTCTCTTACAATAATCCAGCGATGAAACCTTCTTGTCGACATATCTTTGAACAATCTGAGGGTGTTACTAATCCTCTCTGGCAAATTGTTTACGGGATTCCAATTCGGTTTTACAGAGAGTACTCTACTGCATTGGCTCTTACTTTTTTTTTGTTTTTTTTTTTTGTCATCAGTCTACTGACTGGTTTGATGCGGCCCGCCACGAATTCCTTTCCTGTGCTAACCTCTTCATCTCAGAGTAGCACTTGCAACCTACGTCCTCAATTATTTGCTTGACGTATTCCAATCTCTGTCTTCCTCTACAGTTTTTGCCCTCTACAGCTCCCTCTAGTACCATGGAAGTCATTCCCTCATGTCTTAGCAGATGTCCTATCATCCTGTCCCTTCTCCTTATCAGTGTTTTCCACATACGCCTTTCCTCTCCGATTCTGCGTAGAACCTCCTCATTCTTTACCTTATCAGTCCACCTAATTTTCAACATTCGTCTATAGCACCACATCTCAAATGCTTCGATTCTCTTTTGCTCCGGTTTTCCCACAGTCCATGTTTCATTACCATACAATGCTGTACTCCAGACGTACATCCTCAGAAATTTCTTCCTCAAATTAAGGCCGGTATTTGATATTAGTAGACTTCTCTTGGCTAGAAATGCCTTTTTTGCCATAGCGAGTCTGCTTTTGATGTCCTCCTTGCTCCGTCCGTCATTGGTTATTTTACTGCCTAGATAGCAGAATTCCGTAACTGCATTGACTTCGTGACCATCAATCCTGATGTTAAGTTTCTCGCTGTTCTCATTTCTACTACTTCTCATTACCTTCGTCTTTCTCCGATTTACTCTCAAACCATACTGTGTGCTCATTAGACTGTTCATTCCGTTCAGCAGATCATTTAATTCTTCTTCACTTTCACTCAGGATACCAATGTCATCAGCGAATCGTATCATTGATATCCTTTCACCTTGTATTTTAATTCCGCTCCTGAACCTTTCTTTTATTTCCATCATTGCTTCCTCGATGTACAGATTGAAGTGTAGGGGCGAAAGGCTACAGCCTTGTCTTACACCCTTCTTAATACGAGCACTTCGTTCTTGATCGTCCACTTAGCTTGCATTTATCGTGAATCTCTTGCCCAACGTAAAGTCCCGAGCGACAGGAAAAAAGCGCAGGTGACGCCTATATATAAGAAGGGTAGAAGGACGGATCCTCAAAATTACAGACCAATATCCTTAACATCGGTTTGTTGCAGGATTCTCGAACATAATGAATTTCCTTGAGACAGAGAAGTTGCTGTCCATGCATCAGCACGGCTTTAGAAAGCATCGCTCCTGCGAAACGCAACTCGCCCTTTTTTCACATGATATCTTGCGAACCATTGATGAAGGGTTTCAGACGAATTACAAATTCGGGAGGACCACGGTTCAATCCCGTCTCCGGCCATCCTGATTTAGGTTTTCCGTGATTTCCCTAAATCGTTTCAGGCGAATGCCGAGATGGTTCCTTTGAAAGGGCACGGCCGATTTCCTTCCCAATCCTTCCCTAACCCGAGCTTGCGCTCCGTCTCTAATGACCTCGTTGTCGACGGGACGTTAAACACTAACCACCACCAATTACAAATTCCTTGACTTCCAGAAAGCGTTTGACTCGGTACCCCACTAACTCCTAACTAAGGTACGAGCATATGGGATTGGTTCCCAAGTATGTGAGTGGCTCGAAGACTTCTTAAGTAATAGAACCCAGTACGTTGTCCTCGATGGTAAGTGTTCATCGGAGGTGAGGGTATCATCTGGAGTGCCCCAGGGAAGTGTGGTAGGTCCGCTGTTGTTTTCTATCTACATAAATGATCTTTTGGATAGGGTGGATAACAATGTGCGGCTTTTTGCTGATGATGCTGTGGTGTACGGGAAGGTGTCGTCGTTGAGTGACTGTAGGAGGATACAAGAGAACTTGGACAGAATTTGTGATTGGTGTAAAGAATGGCAGCTAACTCTAAATATAGATAAATGTAAATTAATGCAGATGAATAGGAAAAAGAATCCCGTAATGTTTGAATACTCCATTAGTAGTGTAGCGCTTGACACAGTCACGTCTATTAAATATTTGGGCGTAACATTGCAGAGCGATATGACGTGGGACAAGCATGTAATGGCAGTTGTGGGGAAGGCGGAAAGTTGTCTTCGGTTCATTGATAGAATTTTGGGAAGATGTGGTTCATCTGTACAGGAGACCCCTTATAAAACACTAATACGACCTATTCTTCAGTACTGCTCGAGCGTTTGGGATCCCTATCAGGTCGGATTGAGGGAGGACATAGAAGCAATTGAGAGGCGGGCTGCTAGATTTGTTACTGGTAGGTTCGATCATCACGCGAGTGTTCCGGAAATGCATCAGGAACTCGGGTGGGAGTCTCTGGAGGAAAGGAGGCGTTCTTTGCGTGAATCGCTACTCAGGAAATTTAGAGAACCAGCATTTGAGGCTGACTGCAGTACAATTTTACTGCCGTCAACTTATATTTCGCGGAAAGTCCACAAAGATAAGATAAGAGAGATTAGAGCTCGTACAGAGGCATATAGGCAGTCATTTTTCCCTCGTTCTGTTTGGGAGTGGCACAGGGAGAGAAGATGCTAGTTGTGGTACGAGGTACCCTCCACCACGCACCGTATGGTGGATTGCGGAGTATGTATGTAGATGTAGATAAAAGTTTATTGAGAACATGCGCTGTCAGATACAATGTACTTGGTTATACAGCGAGAACTTACTTGTGTCAGCCACATACATTACGAGAGACCACATCCTGTCACATCTTGTTTATCTGTACAATTCGGTGTCAAATGCGTAACATTGCAGAGCGATATGACGTGGGACAAGCATGTAATGGCAGTTGTGGGGAAGGCGGAAAGTTGTCTTCGGTTCATTGATAGAATTTTGGGAAGATGTGGTTCATCTGTACAGGAGACCCCTTATAAAACACTAATACGACCTATTCTTCAGTTATTGCAGAGCGATATGACGTGGGACAAGCATGTAATGGCAGTTGTGGGGAAGGCGGAAAGTTGTCTTCGGTTCATTGATAGAATTTTGGGAAGATGTGGTTCATCTGTACAGGAGACCCCTTATAAAACACTAATACGACCTATTCTTCAGTACTGCTCGAGCGTTTGGGATCCCTATCAGGTCGGATTGAGGGAGGACATAGAAGCAATTGAGAGGCGGGCTGCTAGATTTGTTACTGGTAGGTTCGATCATCACGCGAGTGTTCCGGAAATGCATCAGGAACTCGGGTGGGAGTCTCTGGAGGAAAGGAGGCGTTCTTTGCGTGAATCGCTACTCAGGAAATTTAGAGAACCAGCATTTGAGGCTGACTGCAGTACAATTTTACTGCCGTCAACTTATATTTCGCGGAAAGTCCACAAAGATAAGATAAGAGAGATTAGAGCTCGTACAGAGGCATATAGGCAGTCATTTTTCCCTCGTTCTGTTTGGGAGTGGCACAGGGAGAGAAGATGCTAGTTGTGGTACGAGGTACCCTCCACCACGCACCGTATGGTGGATTGCGGAGTATGTATGTAGATGTAGATAAAAGTTTATTGAGAACATGCGCTGTCAGATACAATGTACTTGGTTATACAGCGAGAACTTACTTGTGTCAGCCACATACATTACGAGAGACCACATCCTGTCACATCTTGTTTATCTGTACAATTCGGTGTCAAATGCTTTTCATGTTCATTTAGACTGCAATTAAATGTCAATGAGGATTATGTACTGGCGTTCAAGGATAGTGAACAGATGTAAATATGAACACTTTGAAATCGTCATAAATTACCTCATTCGGCGCATTTCATTACTGCAGTTAACGAACGTAAGTAGTCATTTATCGAAGTATACCGCAAAGCAGGACAGTAGCATTAAATAATATCTAATATAGTAATCTAATTCTCTTCCACCTTTCTACTTACAATGAGAAAGCGCTTTTCATAATCTATAATACTTCGTCCTCTTCGTAAGATGATACATTAATTTTTAAATGAAACAAGAAGTTCACTGTTACCAGTCACTGTTTTATTTATTTCCACGACGCGTTTCGAAGGTTTAAACCTCTATCATCGGGTGGATTAAATTAGTAAGTATTACATTTGTATGCGTGTGTTGTGTTACGATTTTTGGAGGAACTTGTGGTACTGCCTAGTGGAGAAACGAGACACTATTTCAGAATATGGTGTAGGATTACTTTTGACGAAAAATTAAATTGATATCTAATGGTAAACATTAAATAGGTAAACTACAGTACCTTCAGTGATCACAGGTTCCTTTTGCTGTCGTAACACATCACATGTATACTGCCACATTTGTAAACAAATATGGCGTCTGGAATCAGCTGGGTGCAAGGTTCGTATAGCAGAAGTGAAGACATAATCGCAAAGTGCAAAGAATATACATCATAACAATATTATTACAGAATAATTGCTTTAAGCGTTTGGCGGTGTTTGTTTTGAGGTGTCAAATATATGTGTGTGTACTTCAGGTGGTATATAAATCCAATTCTGACAAGTTAAAACAGCAAACATTCGTACTCGTTTATACAATCAGGTGAAATGTTAAAATGGCTTAAACTTCATACTTATTGATAACAATTAGGTGAAATGTTACAGACTATAATTACAATGATCATATTGGCTACAACAGTAAAATCATACATACATTACACTCTTTGATTGGGGTTAATAAACAGATGTGAAGTGAGGGGCTGGAGGCAGAAGGAGAGGTAGAGAGAGAGAAAAAGTTTGTGTGTGTGTGTGAGAGAGAGAGAGAGAGAGAGAGAGAGAGAGAGACAGAGAGAGAGAGAGAGAGAGAGACAGAGAGACAGAGAGAGAGAGAGAGGAAAGAGTGATTATATGAGAGGAAACATTTACATGGCAAGGAGTCTTAAGATTGCATGTTGCATATATTAGCTGCCTAAAGGTTGGGGTAATACATTGGTTAATATTATAAAATATGCAGATAGATATACATTTGTGTTAGTAGTTGATGTACATACAGTTTTAAACTGACAAGGGGTACAAGCTGTTGGTGTGATGAATTATCTGTGAATGAGGTCAATCTCTTGTACTCTTGGCAGCTGTCAAATGGTTCTGAGCACTATGGGACTTAACATCTATGGTCATCAGTCCCCTAGAACTTAGAACTACTTAAACCTAACTAACCTAAGGACATCACACAACACCCAGTCATCACTTGGCAGCTGTCAATATTTATGGTAAATATTAGGTGTGTGTGTGTGTGTGTGTGTGTGTGCATTTTTATGAGTGTAGGCAGTTGCTGAAAACGGAGATGATACTATTGTAAATATTGTCATTTATGTCCTTTAAGAGCCCGCATCTCGTGGTCGTGCGGTAGCGTTCTCGCTTCCCACGCCCGGGTTCCCGGATTCGATTCCCGGCGGGGTCAGGGATTTTCTCTGCCTCGTGATGGCTGGGTGTTGTGTGATGTCCTTAGGTTAGTTAGGTTTAAGTAGTTCTAAGTTCTAGGGGACTGATGACCAAAGATGGTAAGTCCCATAGTGCACAGAGCCATTTGAACCATTTTTTTGTCATTTAAGATAGATTCTGGTTGTTTCATTTGATGTTTGTATATTTGGAGTGTTTCAAGGATGTCTAGTTTTCTGCCTTTTGGTTGGATGTGTAAGATGCTAATACTTGTGTTGTTAACATGGTGTTTTGTTTCATGCATGTGGGTAGCTATTGCTGATGTGTGATATTTTTTGTTTTTTAGTGCTGCCATGTGTTCGTTGAACCTAATCTCAAATGATCTGCCTGTTTGGCCTATGTAGAAGCAGTCACAGTCCAAACATTCAATTTTGTACACACCTGTGTGATGAAGTGGGTTTCGTGTGCCGATGTGGGGTAAATTCTGTCCAATCTTGTTATCTGTTGTAAAGGATATGCTTATGCCTTTCCGTTTGAAGACATTGGCAATCTGGTATGAAATGTTACCCACAAAGGGGATTGTATGGAAGATGTTATTTCCTTTTTGTTTTTTGTGTTGTGATTCCTTTGCCATTATTGAGTGTTTTAGGGTGTCTACTATGGAGCTGTTATAACCATTTTCAATAGCTGTTTGTTTTATTATTTCAATTTCTTGATCACATTTACCTTCTGAGAGTGGTAGTTGGATAGCTCTATTAATCATGTACTGGAATGCTGCCATTTTGTGTGCTGTGGGGTGGCAAGAAGAGTTGTGGATTGTGGTATGTGTTGTGGTAGGCTTCCGATAAATTTCAAACTGATGTCTGTTATTCTTTATTCTAATGGTAAGGTCTCGGAAATTTATACTGTCGTCTTTTTGGTGTTCAACTGTGAATTTTATGTTTTCTTGGGAGTTGCTGAAAAACTGATTCAACTCACTGATGTCATCTTTAGTGCCTTTGATTAAAATGATGGTATCATCTACATATCTGTAGTAGTAGATGATATTTTTGAGGAGGTGGTGATTGGAATTCAGGATTTTGCCTTCTAGGTTACTTATAAATATTTCTGCTAGCAATCCGGAAAGATCTGAGCCCATTGCCAGACCATCTGTTTGTTGGTAGATTTTATTGTTAACAAACTATTTTAAATTTAACAATAAAATCTACCAACAAACAGATGGTCTGGCAATGGGCTCAAATCACGAGATGCGGGCTCTTAAATGACAAAAATGACAATATTTACAATAGTATCATCTCAGTTTTCAGCAACTGCCTACACTCATAAAAATGCGCGCGCGCACACACACACACACACACACACACACACACACACACACACACACACACACTTATACACACACACCTAATATTTACCATAAATATTGACAGCTGCCAAGAGTACAAGAGATTGACCTCATTCACAGATAATTCATCACACCAACAGCTTGTACCCCTTGTCAGCTTAAAGCTGTATGTACATCAAATACTGGCACAAATGTATATCTATCTGCATATTTTATAGCATTAACCAATGAATTACCCCAACCTTTAGGCAGCTAATATATGCAAGAGCAATCTTAAGACTCCTTGCCATGTAAATGTTTCCTCTCATATAATCACTCTTTCCTCTCTCTCTCTCTCTCTCTCTCTCTCTCTCTCTCTCTCCCCCTCTCCCCTCCCCTCCCTTTCACTCTCTCTCTCTCTCTCTCTCTCTCACACACACACACACACACACACACACACACACACACTTTCTCTCTCTCTACCTCTCCTTCTGCCTCCAGCCCCTCACTTCACATCTGTTTATTAACCCCAATCAAAGAGTGTAATGTATGTATGATTTTACTGTTGTAGCCAATATGATCATTGTAATTATAGTCTGTAACATTTCACCTAATTGTTATCAATAAGTATGAAGTTTAAGCCATTTTAACATTTCACCTGATTGTATAAACGAGTACGAATGTTTGCTGTTTTAACTTGTCAGAATTGGATTTATATACCACCTGAAGTACACACACATATATTTGACACCTCAAAACAAACACCGCCAAACGCTTAAAGCAATTATTCTGTAATAATATTGTTATGATGTATATTCTTTGCACTTTGCGATTATGTCTTCACTTCTGCTATACGAACCTTGCACCCAGCTGATTCCAGACGCCATATTTGTTTACAAATGTGGCAGTATACATGTGATGTGTTACGACAGCAAAAGGAACCTGTGATCACTGAAGGTACTGTAGTTTACTTATTTAATGTTTACCATTAGATATCAGTTTAATTTTTCGTCAAAAGTAATCCTAAACCATATTCTGAAATAGTGTCTCGTTTCTCCACTAGGCAGTGCCACAAGTTCCTCCAAAAATCGTAACACAACACACACACAAATGTAATACTTACTAATGTAAATCCACCCGATGATGGAGGTTTAAACCTTCGAAACGCGTCGTGGAAATAAATAAAACAGTGACTGGTAACAGTGAACTTGTTGTTTCATTTAATGTCAGTCACAGTCACGGTAAAGCCTAACCTAAAAATGTTCGCATTTAAAAATTAATTTTTTGTCACATCTTTCGTACTTTTTTCCCTGGTAAATATTCACGGGGATATTTTCATTTTCTAATTACTGTGATACTCGCAGTTTCAATTTCCTCAAATCTTTGTGTACTTCATCTTTGTAGAGTGACTTTTCACACATTACAATCTGGCTTTATTGTCATGATTCTCTTTTCTTGGTGTTTGTTAACATTTCAAATCTAATTATCTTTTCTCCTATCCAGGTAATAAATTTTCGTTTTAATTGCGAATTTTCTAAGTGGGTTCATTAGGGCTATATCTTAATTACAGAATTATGATGCTGCGCTCGGCAGATCTGGATGTAGTAACATACTACACTGTCAGGACTGATGAGTATCTACTTGCCAAAGAAAATTTATAGAAACCATAGAAATCTTAATAAGTTTTTGAAGGCGGAGTTTGAATCCTGTTCTTTCCAAATAAAATTCAGTCTCAAACTTTCCAAAACATAGCTTGATCACATGCTATTTAGAACGCAACATTCGTGGATTGGATATGTATTTAATTAGTGCCTCAATAAATTCAGTTCGTTGCCTGCATCCTCGTGAGATTCGCATGTTAATACGTTTTATTTGATACCAGTGCAATCCTTTGTAAATGATGCAGGCCTGGTATGCGCTTTAAATAGCTTCTGCTTTTGTCTAATGGTATGAAAACATCTCTTTTACACTGCAGTATATGAATGATCGCCTATGAGCAAGATTTGCCGCATCGCCCCGATGCCACGGCAGCGTCCCTGCCTATGTGGCTGCTGTTCACACTGTCGTAAGGATTTCCAACACAAATACTGCACGTGGATCACCCAATATGCGGTCTGTTTTCCAGTGCTGTGTGCAAGAGATAAGTAACTGCATGTAACGCCCGTTATATGCAATCTGAACAGACAAAAAAAAATTAAGAAAACTCTTTCTGACCAAATGCCAACAAATCGTAGTTACGGATCACTTACAAAGTGCGTCACATCGGCAAGACAGACAACTATGTTGAAATTGTTCATTACAGATGTCTTGCGACAAAATACTTTTCTATCAAAAAGTAAATTAAAAATAACTTATACATGAAATATATCCTTTTGAATTAACAGGGCTGGTTAAACAAAATTGAATGACACTGAAATTTAAAATTATATGTGCGCCATATTTCTGTTGGCACAAGTACACTGGACTTCATCAGTGCAAAACAAGCAGTTTCTATGTAATTAACTTAAGTAATAATTAACTTAAGAAAACAGCCCCAATGGTGGCTGAACAGTTTGTGGCCAACCCGGCTAATGCCGATTACAAAATTCCACCGATTGTTCCATAAGATGAGCTATTAAAATGTGATATTGTGATTATGAAAAAAGTCGACACTGCAATAGGGCTTTTTATCTTAACTTGATAGTCAGTGAGTACACTTATACAGACCATACGTCCGTACACACACAACCCAGGAGAAAAGCTTAAGAACAGATAACAAGAGAGGAGTGTAAAAACAAGTGACACCAAATTGAGAAAGATTATGCTTTCTTACTGTTGGAGATAAGAATTACACCAGCGTTATAATAAGTCCAAATATTGTAGTATGAGAGAACTTTTCTCGTAATAACAGTTTTATTTCCCATTCGAGGAAACGTCACTGTCTTTTCAAATTAAGTTATAAAGAAAATGTCAGAGAGTCCCTTTATGTGCTAAAGTTTCATAATGGGACTACTTTTGTGCAGTCCGCAAGTAGAGCCTAGCCCAATCTGTGGGAGAGGGCGCAGGCCCACAGAGGCACACTGACCTTTGTTTCCGGCCGTAACTTTTCGGGCCGGAATCCCACTGGGAGCCAATCTCACTCAGGGCACTCCGTGTTGTCCTGTGGGCCCTGGGGGCGTCCACGTATTTCTTTGTTTCGTTTACTCCAAACTCCCCGATGCGCAGAGGAGGAAATAGGCTTGTGTTGCGAGACAAAAGACTGGACAAATGTACTTCTCGACACAATCCGACTATACTTTCTGATATGGTGCACTGTGACCCTCATCTGGACAATACTTGCTCCCTCTCAGAAGGCAGGCTTAGGCAGTCTGAAAGAGTTTGTCAAGTGGCTTTTGCCCATACACAGCTAAAGTTATCTATTTCTTTTTTAGAATGAACTAGTTAACAGTGAATCCTTTTTACTTTCATACAGTCCTTCCATAATTATGCCACAAGGGCTACAACAACGATTTATTGTCGTTAGCAGACGTCCCATTGCTAAGAAAGAGATTCTCCTAATCGCTTACATTGGTCTTCATGAGTTCTCATTTTCTCTCTCTTTCTCCTTCTTATGTGTTTTCACCGTCTCCTCTGCTCTTTCAAGGCTTCCATTCTAAGATATCCATGCGCCATCTTCTCTTTCCAGTGGTACTGCTATATCTGTCTTTGTAGCTTGTTCGCAACTGCCAGCTGGCTCTGCTTTCCCCTCGGGCGCCCTTATGTACTTCCCTTAGTCGCGACGTATAGAATACGAAATGAGCTCTACGGCACATAAATCTTTGAGTCATAAGTCGAAGTTCTTCCACATCTATACACATGAGACTTGGCACTTTTATTTCAATTCCTTGTCCACGCTCATTCCTGAATATTAATTTCCTTAACAGCTTAAGACTATTTAAAAAGGAATTGATGTTTCTTGTTTTTGGTAATTTGCAGCTGAACATTGTAAGTACATTGCTGCAATCTGCATGAAAATCAGACCAGTGGTTCGGCTTCTATTCAACTTCAATAGCGCCGAAGCAGCAGAGACGATACTGGGTGCCATGTTTTTCATCGTTACCAAGGGTTGCAAGGTACAACAGCCTGGCGACGCCGCTGCCGTAAGAGCTGACGTGAACGGAAGAGGTTTCACGTGGAGGTGCCAACGAGGCTCCTCGCCCGGTCTAAAAAGTTTGCTTGTATACAGGGTGAACCAAAAGCCAGTTGACATTTGAAAATTCTGTTCTTCACGGAATAATGTAGCTAGAGTGGTACAAATGGACACACATGCTCAAAATGACAAGGGCTAGCCTAACAACTGATTTTTAGCAAAGATGATTTTCTTTGTAACAAATGCTTAACACGTCGGGTCATTTATCAACAATATTAGTGGTCGAGGGGCAATGTTGTGACCCTTACAGTACAGCATATCAGTAGGTATGGTGAGAAATTGCCATCGGATGTTGTCTTTTAGCATCCGTAATGAGGTCGGACGACCGCAGTAGGCTTGCGACTTCAGGTAACCCCACAACCACAGGAAGGCCTAGCATGAAGGAGGTGGCGGCTCAGCACGCGATCATCACCAAACGATGCGCGCAAGAGATTTTCACACGTGTGCAGCAAAATGGGGTGGAGCGCCATCCCGCATAAAAGTCGTTTCTTCCAGCATGTG
The DNA here is from genome assembly GCF_023898315.1 of Schistocerca nitens. Classification (NCBI taxonomy): domain Eukaryota; kingdom Metazoa; phylum Arthropoda; class Insecta; order Orthoptera; family Acrididae; genus Schistocerca; species Schistocerca nitens. Next base: position 758,435,034 of record NC_064615.1, read on the forward strand.
TGCATCAGCCAGGCTAAGGATGATCCGGCTGTATCTCACAACAGCTCATTTTATACACGTTTCTCATGTGGCTTCACTCACATGTTGTTGTCCAGCGTTATCTGTTGGCCAGTTCTTGCATTCGCGTTTGGTTTCAATAAAAAACCCTGTCATTTCAAGCATTTGCGTCAATTTGTACCTCTCAACCTACATTATTGTGTGAATTAGTGCATAGGTAAACGTTAACAGACCTTTACGTCATGCTGTATACACTTCCTGTGCGAAGAGAAGTCAGATGCAGTTTAAGTGATGGGACTATCCTTTGGTCAGCTACCTCAAGAACTGTAATATTTTGAAGATAACGAGACGTGGTAAAATTTTCGTAATGACTGATTTGAATGGCTTGAGCAGTCGTCACATTTTGTATTAATAGAACTATTCAGATTTGCTTACCAGAGACAAGTGTAGTTTATGACGTCACAGGCACTCGAAAATTTCCTTATAGGGGTAACATCTTCCTGACCAGAGAAGATCATTACGGAGTTCGACCGAGAGCAGATCATGTCGCCGGTGTTGGTTGTCCGATTGTCTTTGACGAGTGAAATATATCACATCGCATAGAGACTGACTTTGATATTGTGAACAAATGTCTGACTTTTATGGTGACGTTACTTCCAGGCTTAGATGTAATTAGACAATGACAAATGCGGCGTACGCCACGCCCCTGCACCCTTTCTCACAACTGTGTTGGTAAGTTGGGCTATGCTTGCTGCGTGAGTTTGAGTTCTGTACAGATATTCGCTGATGACCATCTTCTCGCGAATGCGTATGCAAAACGTGATAAAACTGGAGAATTCTGTATTAATATGGTAGCAAAAAAATGACTATAGTCGTATTTTATGAGTGGCAGAAATGTGTTAACAGACATCTGTCGAAGCGAATACTTAACTTTCGTTTGTGTGTTTGACTTTCCAAAGTTTTCATGGCTTCTTAGAGAGTACATAGCGAAGACGATTGCTCTGAATTGGTGGCTCACGTGCAGGTTCCTTCGATTCTGGTGTGTAATTCAAGTTAATTTGAGCGAGATGTGAAACATAGGTATATTAATTTACCTGGAAGACACAACGTCTCAACAATATAGACTTTCATCAGACTACTTCAGTACCTTCTTGACGAGTAACCAAACTTTTCTTTGACCTATCATTCTTACAAATTTTAGCCAGTCGTCCGTCGTTCCAACTAGTCCTGTTGTGGACGGGACAGTGAGAAGAATAACAACAACAGAAATAATAATATGAAAAAGAAGAAGTAGAACGTCATCATCTAATAGATGGTGTTGTATCTAGTTACACTCAACATCAAATTGTGACTAAAACTTCAGAATTACTCGCTTTCTGACCTGAAATTTAGAGGATGGAAAGGAGTCACCAGTCCACACACCGAAACTAAATATATTTTTCTTCATAGTGGGGACAAGTCGTCACTCATGTTAAATCCCACAAGTTTCTCCTCCCGGTATTTTTTATCCGGTCGTCAATTTTTCAAGTTGACTGTTATTGAGCGGTACGATCTTACCACCATAGGTAAATTGTATTATATGTGCCAGTGAGGTATTCCTTGACTTTATTGCTGCTTTTTGTGTTTTTAGTCATTAGTTCCGTTTCACTAAGTGTGAAGTGTAGATCGGCATCGTTACCCCCTTAGCTGAGTTCATTGACATCTTCCGTAATTCTTCTGAGGCGCGTTATTTGCAAACCTCAATAATTTATTGTCCTACAACAGTGATTCAGTTGATGTTTCAAACTGGTGTTTTAAATGCATCTTTCAAATCTGATTATATTGGCTAGATAGCATCTCTTTCTTCAATTCCCCTCTGAGTGTTGCAGTTTTCGCCCAGTTTTCCAGTTCCAAGCTAGATGCTTAATAATGTGGAACGTCGGAAAATGAAGCAAGTAGACTATTGCCGTCGTCACAGACCTTTGTCGACATTAACGCGGCGGAGGTTCGAGTCCTCCCTCGGGCATTTGTGTGTGTGTGTGTGTGTGTTTGTCCTTAGGATAATTTAGGTTAAGTAGTGTGCAAGCTTAGGGACTGATGACCTTAGTAGTTAAGTCCCATAATTCGGCGCTGGAAAATAATCTAATAGCGAAGCTGTTGCTCGTGTGAACGTTATCCTATTATCTCCTGTAATAAACTCTGTTCAGTACTATGACGAGAGCGAAAGGATGTCGAGAATATGAAATAAGCGCTGTATCGCGTCAAGTCTTTACCATAACTTAACGTGCAAGAGAGGCAATCCAGTTAAAAATAAAAATTAAGTTACTTTATGTAATTTACACCGCCACCGCCTTCAATAAGAAACTATAGCTAGGGCCTTTAATTTACTGCAAAGCGACAGTTGATGAAAGAGGCGGGGGAGAGCGGGGTGTTCAGAGATTCAGATAACACCTCTAGCTCTGCATGTAACAACTGACGGTGGAGTATTCGTGTCCTATGTAGAAACATGCGGTACGTTATTTATTTATTCGAATATATATTTTACAGAGCACGTTAAATTAATATTTCAGTTCTTGCTACAGGAATTCTTCCTCACCCTCGCGCAGATTAGTTTCATATTTTCAGATCTTTCCTTCCGGAGCTGTTTGATGTCATGAGGCTGTTTTTTCAATGAAGTTCACTTTCTGAATTTTGTTTTTAAATAAATTCGCGTTATGTGTGTCCATTATGTTAGTACTTGCTTCTTTGAGGTCAGTTAGTGCCTGTGTAAACCATGCTGGTTATCTTTTCAGCTTCATAATTTCACTAAAGAGTTTCTTCGTCAGTTTGTCAGTATAAGTTCTAGCCAAATGTCCGGAGAACGACATTCTTACTTTGCGCATTGTGTGTATTACGTTCTTTACATCTTCATAAATTTCTTTGTTAGGTTATGGTCTATTGCATTCTGATTCTGTCGTCCTTGGGCCAAATGAGCTTCTAACTACTCTTCTTTCCATTCCCATAATTTTATTTAAGTCACGTTTCTGCACTGGTATCAGTATTTCGGCGCCATAAAGAGCCTCTAGTCACACTATTGTATTATAATGTTTAATTTTACATATACACTACTAGTGTTCTGGACTGCAATTTTCATCTTCTTGGCTCTTACTTCTAGACCGACCTCATTGTAATTTAACTGCATTCAGTTCTGTGAAATAGAGCTATTTTTTTCTCTACTGCGGATGTGAAAAATATCTGCACACTCGTAGTGCTCTTTCACTAAAGGGCGGCAAAGTTTTTTATGCGCAGAGAAAGGATTCATCCTTAAAGAAAGCGAGGCTGCAGACAGAGCATCTCTGACCTATGCATGACTAAGCTGTTTTAATTCCTGTTTCGTGCTGCTAAGAGGTAGCCCTTTCGATGGAAAATCTAACAGCATCCAAAACTCACCTTGAGAAAAAAGTGACTTTCCTGGTTTCTTCCCTGGAGCCTTCTAGTGATAACAAAAGCACGCCCAAGTTGAAATGACCGATTCAGGCACGTTCAAAGATTTGACAAAGTACACAAGATGTGTTCTCCTGATTGAAGACACAGCGTGTTGTAATACACTATTCTGTTGAGGCAGGTTCACTTTTGCCTCCATTACACCCCTGGCGGTATATAGTGATTTATACGTAGTTTAGGAAGCCCACACATTCTAGGAGGCACTGAACTCATATTAATTAACACTTTTGCTCCAAAATCAGAGAACATGCTTTTGCATGAATTGATTGTGCATTTAACATCATCTCTGAATAATTTAGTAGTGAGTTTAGGAAGGACTTTGAAGCATATGGGGCTCAGGAAATCATTAACTTTATCCACATAATCACGTTTGTTCAACAGTACAATATTATTGCCTTTACCAGATTTCGTGGCAATGATAATTTCTGTTTTAAGATCTTGAGGGTGAGAAAATAAGTAGCCTGTGGGACGTTACACTCAAATCTTGTTCCTTTCTTTAGTGCATAAGCAACTAAATATTTTGCAGTGGCATCTTCCGTGTCAGCAAATTCAATATTTACTTTCATAACGTCCAGTTGTTTTTCTGATGGAGGATGGGAAGGAGCATACTTAAAACCTTTCTCAAGCACTTTTCGTTCATTTGGCGATAGGACCAAGTTCTATAGGTTAATGACACGTTGGGAAAAGTTTTGTTTGCAATTTTGGTGTTAAACACATTACTAATGACAGCTGATTTCTTGTTCTGCCGCAAAAATATAATATGAATTAGAGCACTCACACTTTGACGAACTTCACGATCAAAGACATCAAACTCATTTAGTGGTAACTTCGATATGATAGCCGTAGGTACCACTCTTAGATGAGTATACACGTTGTCACGAGCACGATAGCATTTCTTCGTTTCCTCCTTTAGCCACCAGACTTTATTTGCAGCGGCAGATGTTCCTCTTGACTTTTTGGTGACGTACTTTGGCGTAATTTTGCATTGCAAACACTGTTTGTTAAACCATATAGATGTACTGAATCTGCCTTTTGTCTCAGCAGTCTATTGCTTACAAAGTTCATCAACGACCATTCTGTACAGACAGAAACTGCAAACAACAAAGAAAATCTTGTTTCTGTTTTAAATTCGTGTGCGTATGCAAAAGAAGATCGACGCAATAGCAATAAACCAAATTTTATACGAACTTTAAATATGCACTGAAGTTGCCATTGTACATTCGACTATAGTGTTTTCAACATTAATTGAGGAGAGAATGAGACAGAAGAACAGGGTCTGTTCATATATTATACCTTGCAAATTTACCGTTCTACGTAGTTTCAAATACGCCCTTTCCAGTTAGGACGTATCGTATCATATTACACTGTTCTTCAGACATGTAGTAGCAGTAAGTGGTACCCAGCGAGCTGGCAGAGTAAGGGGCTTGCCTTCTTTCGTAGAGAGCTGGGCTTACACCCGCATACAGTCTTATTCCATTTCTTCACAAGGCTTGCAATCCGTATTAATTACCTGCTACCGGTGAGATCTTTTATCTTTTCTGTTACTTTTAGAACGATAGCTGTGTCTGTGAAGATAATCATTAGATCACTGGCAAAGAAAATAACATCCAAAGGTTCTCCACAAAACTGCTTGAAGACGTAAAGACAGCATATAGGCAGACAGTTAATAAAACAAGGCTGCAGTTCGTAGAGATTGTAACGTTTAAAGTGGTCTACATCAGTTTAAATTTATTTTGAATCTATTTGCAGCGACAGTTGTAACAAAAAGCTCATGAATAATCACATAGGGCAACGTTCGGTACAGCGGTGTGGACATCTAGATGTGAGGGAAGCGCCGTCTACCCTGTGCCGAATTTTCAGCTCAATTAACTTCATCGTCAAGGATAATTTACAGGATAATATACTGCACATTGTTTGAACAGATAATAGTCGCCAGATGAGGCAAGTGAACGCTAGCCAAACACGTTAGCGTAACGATAACAAAGCGTCTATTCAAAACTTCTGTGCTATATTACAGATGGTTATCTGCTGTTAAATTCCACATCACGATCTAAATTTTCGGTCTTACAATATTATACGAACTATGTTGATAAAATAACTGCAACAGAACACGTCAGGCGCGTAGCTGTGTTTCAAAACAATGTTGCTCATCTCACACAACAGGAAGGCCTTGCAGGCCTGTAAAACGACAAGCGAACGCACGCCAGTTTCTATAATAATGGGAAGTAGCGATCATTTGATGAAACATAAAGCAAGTGACACTAAATTTAAGTATATTGTTACGAGAACAGTGTTCCAGAATACTAACGCTTCAAGTCACTGGCAGCACATGTTCATTAGCTCAAATTGCATATTTGAGAGCAGGGCGGCAGTTGGTGCTTTAACAATTTAGAATATTGGCACTCTAGTCTTCCTCTCGCTGTTCACTTTTAACCACAAGTTTAGATAACACCTCTGAGGAGCGCTGTTGAAAAATATTTGCATTTATGAAAGTCTGACATGGTTCTAATATTTTTATTCCAGTACACTGTCGCATTTTCCTCTGCAACACTAACCGATTTCATCATTAGTGTCATTAACTACTTATGTAGGCTGTGTACTGTACACAAAGCTAATGTGCTCCTCTGCAAGCACAATGATCTGAAAATGTTCGATATTCGAATGAAATCGATAACTTTTCTATAATACGAATGCGACAATAGACCGCAAATAAAACATAATGATAATAATAACAACAATTTGCATTTAAGAACTACAGGCAAAGCTATCGTGACCCCACATCAAGTATGGACCGCCTTTGGCGCAACCATCACAACGGTGATACAGTACCTCGCGTAGCAGAATGGGTGTAATTTTAGAGGGTGAAAACAAAATTTCACGATATTTATGAGTGAGAGGATTCAAAAGGTTCCTCTTGGTGTGTGACACCCTAATTGAAAAGGTTTTTCTTTGTTGGTAGACGTTTAGCTTGGTAAATTTTCGCTTGATTAGAATGTATATTGACATTTCGACAAAAGGGCATAAATTAATCTCAACTCCATCAAACTCTGCTCAAAAAGTGGTTTAATGAACTCAAACAATAGTCTTCATATTCTGTCCCTATTATCAGATACTGAAAATACACTGCGAAAAGTGTAAAATGCTTCAGCCAACAATATGCCTCAAATGTCGCGTCTATTCATTCCTAGACGCCATTCTTCTGCTTGCTTCCTGACCTCTGATATATCCTTCTCGTTTCTCATGAGTATACACTTGGCCAGAAGCCTCTCTATGGACTGCCCATGACATGGCCACACTGGTACTTGTATTGGCTCTTATTAAACTTCCTCGTTTCTGGTATTTTGAATTTACAAGTAAGTGGAGGTTCATATACTTTTTCCAATCAGTTATCAGTTGCAGAAGTGAAGTTGTATTTGGATATAGTGCAGGTATTTTCCTAAGCCGCACAGATACGTCTACTGGCGTATCACCACCTTCATTCCTCAATTAAGTTATCTTCTTTGATCCCTGTTTTCGTTTCTTCTTGGTCTTCCGAACATAAAAGTGTCTGAAGCTCCATTTCGCTAAACTCGAAACACGATAAACGTTGAACTGCTGGCAAAGCAATATCTGCTGCTGCCTCCTTCTGGGTTTCTAGGAGCTTCGATTGATAAAGGATGTGTGGGGGCGGTGGGTTCTACCACTCAGAGGATGTGTGATTGTAAACCAGCAGAGATATTAAATGAAAACAACGTATTCCACAAGCAGTTGTAACATCTTCAATGTGTTGCGTTGAAGGTTATGTTTTCAAATCCATACGTCACAAAGCCTGTTTGCAGTTGTTGACCACTGAGAGCGGCTTACAGGACTAATTTCTAATAAAGTCACATCAGTGGGAAGTGCTCCTGCCCTTATTGCCCGAGTTATCCTGTACCCATAACCCTAATATGAAGAGAGATCTTTGACTATAGTGTCACTCAGTGGAACCAAAGGCTCTGGAAAGGATATTCTGACAAATAAGGAATTGATTCCACGTTGTTTTGTGTTATTAAGCATGTTGCCAATCTTCCCAATCCATTTGTTCCTAGACAAAGTTTTTCCCATCCAGCTGTATGATCAGCTGGCACAAGGCTTGCTCATTAGTACGGAGAGCAGAAAAAACCAGATGAGTTTACGATTCAGCTCCGTCTCAACCCAGCATATGATTCCTCCATTGTTGAAATTTATTGAATCATCACCAGCAGCCTGCAAAATTTTTCAGTACTGTTTTTCTTTAAAAAGCTCACACAAGATAATAGCTTCAGCAGGTTTCCTTTTCATTAAGTTTCTCTCCGGAGTAAACAGCGTAATGCTCTTCTTCCAAAATACTTGGAAACTGATGACGAATTATTTGCTTGTAACAAAACTGTAACGGAATCCTGGCGTTCACAAAGAGGATATATTCAGTCTTGCCTATCCTGCATCCAGCATGAAGTACTTCATGAAGTGATTTTATGAATTTTTCTTGAGTTCTTTTTACTTTATTATGAGCAACCATAAGTCTCCTTCAGTGATTAATGCAGCATCCAAATATGATGCTGCTGTAGCATATTGACCGGCACCATACATATTATTTTGCAACGCAACATTGCGCAGTTGAAATCACTATATTGACTTGTACTTGATGCAGAAGGTGCATCAGAATCATCATATCTGCAAAGGATCTTGAGAATCTATATCTTTAACATCAGTTGTGTCTGCATCCTCTTCGGACAAAAGAGTTTCATTTTATTGTAATGTTAACTATTCTTTCCTTTTCTGCTTACTTTCATAAATTCTTCTGAATTCATCTCCTTCACTCTTCTGCATTTTAGTTTGTATTCTGTGCTCAGACAAATCTGGTAACCCAATTTGATGCTGTCCAACAGATCCAACCTTCTCTCTTTGACATTTAATAAAAGCTAATAGTTTGACGGGGATCTTCATTGCCTTAGAACAAGAGCAAATGTTTACAGTGAGCACCACACGGAAACTGACCTTCAAATTCTGAACATAGCTTAATCTCACACTTGCAACTGAGGGTGTCAAAGAGGTTGTCTAACACTGTTATGAAAGCCTCCTAGTTTTCCTCTGCCAAGTGACGTGTTTTTGGCTTTTTTCCATTATTCTATCTTCTTCAGGGCTGTGACTTCCGAATTTGAAACTGGCACCACAAAAGAACCCTTTGCTAACTCCCACTTTTCAAGTAATTTTGGATAAACATGCTTTGTAGGAGTGGCTCTAGCAATTTCTGCCATTCTCTCCACTCTCCTCTGTCTCAGCAGAGGCCCATACCTTAGAGCGTCACACAGAGTAGGGAGTTCAGAAGGCAGCACCATATCCTAGAACATCGCGCAGAGTTGGGAGCTGAGAGGGCAGCATTTCTCGGCCAGTTGCAATGAAGTTACTCATGTGAATAGTAGTTGCCAGTCTTGTCTTCCTTTTACTGGCCATGGTTCCGAATTTTCAAATTTTTCAAGCGGAAGAAACTATTTGTGCCTGGGAAAAGAAAGACAACATGTATGATATTAACAAAAAACACACTGATGCAAATGAGTACGGTCAGTTTAAAAACTTTTACGAATGGCATAGAAGAAGTGTACAGATTCTATAGCATATTCTTAACCAACGGCCTTGCCGCAGTCGTGTGACCGGTTTCCGTCAGATCACCGAAGTTAAGCGCTGTCGGGTTGGGCTAACACTTGAATGGGTGACCATCCGGTCTGCCGAGCGCTGTTGGCAAACGGGGTGCACTCAGCCCTTGCGAGGTCAGTTGAGGAGCTACTTGACTGAGAAGTAGCGGCTCTCGTCACGAAACTGACAATGGCCGGGAGAGCGGTGTGCTGACTACATGCCCCTCCGTGTCCGCATCCAGTGACGCCTACCGGCTGAGGATGTCACGGCGGTCGGTCGGCACCGTTGGGCATTCCGAGGCCTGTTCGGACGGAGGTTACTTTTAGTATTACAGTATATTCTTATCCATAGAGCAGAAGTACACACACAGAAATAATAAGAAAGCTCTCCTTGAAAGAAGGCAATTAGCTGCGAATTGTATATGAAACATCAAATTATCACGGAACTGAAGCAACTATTTACTAAGCTAAACACTGTAACTGCCATTCTTTGTAAATGTAATTGGGAATTGCTAACCAAAATTCAACTTTATGCCCCCTTCCTTTTTTGAAAAATGAAGTTAGAATATCTGACACGCGCTAGCAGCTGAATTCACAACACAAGTTCAACGTATATCAAAGATGACGGGCCGCATATGTACCACTCACCATCAGAGGAGAGAACGTACACCACAAGAACACTGTACCCTGCGTACCCTACTGTTGCCCGACCGCCTATGGAACGTCTCTTTTCCAGTCGTCCAAGGGCAACGAGACCATTTGGGATTCGTGCCAAGCATTTGCTTGAGTCCCTTGGTGTGGAGCGTGTGGCACCCCAACTCCAGGGTTTTACCCGCCTGCCTCCCTGGTTGCTCCAGAGGCCCAGCGTCCTTTTAGATTTGTCAGAGTACCGGAGGAACTGCACTCCTGCGTTTGTTTTTACCTCCTTATTTTACGATATTTTAAACCAGCATCCCGACCAGTATTTACGGATGGCTCTAAACAGGGGGACTCTGTTGGTTGTGCTGTTGTTTTCCCAGATCGAGTCGTCAAGTTACGGCTTCCTGCGGCGTTTACCATCTTTGATGCCGAATTGTTTGCGATCTTGCGGGCATTGGAGCAGATGAGATGTGTTCCCAGTCTTAAGTTTCTCATCTGTTCTGACTCCCTGAGTGCCCTTCAGACCATGCAACACTTGTACCCAGCGGATACGGTCGTCCAGAACATCCATGATGCCCTCCTCCACCTGCAACGGCAACGGCCGTGTGCCGGGGCATGTGGGTATTAGGGGAAACGAACTGGCGGATGTGGCTGCCAAAGATGCATGTTCCCTCCCTCAAGTTGTTGAATGTGCCGTCCCCCTCCATGCAGTTACCTCCCTTTTGCGTTTTCGTGTTATGCGTCAATGGGAAGAGGAGTGGCTGGCAGTCGGTGAAAATAAGATGCGTTTGGTCAACGCCACCACGCGGCCATGGCGTACGTCCTACCAGTCGTGCAGGTGGGATGAGGTCCTCCTCCGCATCGGGCACAGTCCCTTAACGCATGGTTTTTTACTCCGGCGGGAGGACCGCCTAATCTGCAGTGCTTGTGGCGTCCAGATTACTGTTCGCCCCATTTTACTTGACTGTCCTTTATTCTCTGACCAGAGGGCGGTGGTTTCCTTGTCACCGGATTTGCCCTCTATTTTGCAAGACGACGCAACGACTGTGGTTAAGGTCTTACGGTTTTGTGTCCTGTCCAATTTGTTGCCTCGGATTTTAGGGAGAGGATTTTAATGTGCTGCTGGGTGACTGGCTCACCCAGGGTTTAGGTAAGAGGTCCGCCAGTCACGATTACCTACTTGTTTCACTTCGATTTTTGTTCTCTTTTCCTTGTGTTTCCTTTCCTTTTTTAGTGCGTTTCTTTTCCTCTTGTTTTGCCTCTGCATAAGAGGATTTGGAACTGTGTCAGGCCTGTGTCTTTAAGCCGTTCTCCTTGTTCGCTGTCCGTCTTCGTCCCTTCATCGCATGTGTTCCTGTTTCTATGCGTTTGGGCGCTGATGACCACGCTGTTTAGCGCCCGAAAACCTCAAACCACACACACACACACACAACACTGTACTGTAGATCATTTGATGAACGTCTTTATGGACGAGTCCTAGGGTAGCGTGCAAAATTAACAGCAGATGTATTTTGAATTGGTCAGAACCCAAACCGTTAATTACGCACCCGACGTTTCCGAAACCCGTGCACTTTGAAAGAAGTAGTTACCGTGTATACTGCGAGATGCCATTTGGTGAATTCACAGTCCACCGCCTTTCTTCACGTGTAACTGCAGCATCACACATCTTTAGGTCACAGAAATGTTATTATTGACGCTTATGTACGTATTATTGCGCCACGCCCCGGTCTGAAGCATTGAACAGCCTGGCGCCAACGCAGCGAAACGACGGCGTAGGGAGAGAACTGCCGTCGTTAAAGTGAACACTAAGGAGTATTGAGAGTGCTAGAGCGCGTATTGACGCCTTATTCAGCCAATGTTTCTCAAGGGTGTTGCTGCGCAAAACTAGATCTACATCTGCATCAACACCAATACTCCACAAGCCACCTTGCGGCGTGCGGCGGAGCGTACCACGTGTACCACTGTCACTTTCCCGCTTTCCTGTTCCAGTCGCCACGGTTCACAGGATAAACTACAACTCCGGCTAGGTTTGTTCAGAAACTGACTAAACGAGAAGAAGGGAACTAATCTAGCCATTGCAACCAAGTGGCAACACCCAGATCTACGGCCTTTTCCCTCACGTGTACTACATTTTGCCCATATTTCATCACATTCGATACATATTATAATTTAATTTTCCGTTTCGTTCACATAATTGAACAATCAGTCAGCAATATAATTTAACATTTCAAATTAGTAATTGGTAGTGCCTCTCTCTCCATAGCGAAAAAATAATTTTAATTAATTGATTAATATTTTTATATTTACTTCCTCTGTTAGATCTCTCTAGGACAAGGATAGTATTTTTATTGCTTTATGGTGGAATTAACTCAAATACTAATTTTTCGTAATATTTATTGCTCACGGAGAAGACACGATTAGACATGTTTTGACTTATCGTTACCTTTTGTAAGTTTCTCTTGTTTCATGGAGACCAGAGCACTTGTTTTTAGACAGAAAAAAAATAGCATGACACGCTCCATATGGAAAGTCAAAGAAGACAGAGAGACTGAGTAATGTGAGCAGTCATGTGCATCTGTAAATAGCTTAAGGCAAATGCCAGGATATTGCCTTTGAAAAAGACATGCCCGATTTCCGTTTTCATCCTTCGTTAATATGAGTTTCCACTACGTAAACAGACGAATTTTTCCCTTATATCATGATCTAGTCGAAGTTCAGTGCTTCATATCATATGTTCCCGCGCTTGCGTGCATGTGTTAAGTAGGCAGACGAAAAACACAAAAATTAATTGCTTTTAAAAATCGTCGTGTAACGGAAGGCATGAAGTATTCGAGCAATATTGCGTAGGGGGTATAATAGTTCAAATCAAGAGGCCTGATACCGTTGGGGCCTTAACAACTTGATTTCCCACGAGAATAAGAGCATAATGTAAGTTGAACATAAATAAAGTGCTTGCTACTATATCAATAGTAGAATAGTATTTCTCGAAAAGCTTACGTAAACTGATATCGGTAAAGCATTCAGACACTTTACTGTCGATGTCTTGCAGTGTACACGTGTTTCAAAAAACTGTGTGTGAAATCTTATGGGACTTAATTGCTAAGTCATCAGTCCCTAAGCTTACACCCAACTTAACCTAAATTATCCTAAGGACAAACACACACACCCATGCCCGAGGGAGGACTCGAACCTCCAATGGGACCAGCTGCACAGTCCATGACTGCAGCGCCCAGACCGCTCGGCTAATCCCGCGCGGCACACGTGTTTCAGACATTAATGTTATAATGTGACAAGCTATGGACTCCACTTCATCAGAAGACGTTATAAGTTAACTGAGCACCAAGGGCCATAATATTATTAAGAAAAATTACGGTAGCATTCCCGGACGCAATTTTAGGTCACCAAGGAAAACGTCGATTTTCTAACTTGTCGCGGATTTCAGATTTCCTTTTAGTTAACAGTAAAATGTCTTAAGCAATGAACCAAACAGTACGATCCAAACATGAGAAAATGGTATTGTCTTAACACAGGATCGTATGGACAGAGAAATTGGACATTGGAAATTTGTGGTAAGGACTATGGGACTAAACTGCTGAGGTCATCGGTCCCTAGGCTTACGCACTACTTAATCTAACTTAAAGTAACTTACATTAAGGACAACACACAGACTCATGGCCGAGGGAGGACTCGATCTTCCGATGATGGAGCCGCTCGAACCATGACAAGACCCCCAGACCCCACGGCTACCCCGCGCGGCGTATGGGCAGAAATCAAGTGCTTTACAGCGATGTAATATCATGCTTTGTCAGTGTTTCTGTAGCTCATTACCTTTCTTAATAAAAAGAAGACACCAGAGGGAATAATAGTACGTAGGTGTTATCCATACAATCAATATCTCAACAGTAGGAATTAATCATATAACGGAAGGCATTACATTCTGATCTACAGGTCTATATTGTTAAAAGAGCTATACTAAACCTTACGCTGAAAATAGCGGAATCGAATCTGACATCGTATTTATTGGCTTCCAGAAAGATCTTGACGTACACAGGGGAAATAAATGCGACACTCTCAAAGACTGTGTTCAGTGGCACCAAGTTATAACATGTCCATTCTGAGGGGTTGTAGTATTAGTGATTCATTTGTCACGATTATCCGCGATCAGCTAGCACTCAGAAAAGCTGTCTGACCATCTGTTTTGACTCTGCAGGCAATAACTGTGCCGAGTTTAGAAGTGAACTTCGTTTGCAACTTTCAAAGTAAGGTACGGGCATGTCCCACCGTTTAGCTTGTACTCCTGTTGCACATATTCATCCATTTCATCAGAGTAGCATTGTCGACTTGCGGAAAGCGCGATGGACGTGTCAACATGCTGTTGCACAATGTATCGGTGGTGTTTCACTGCTTTCGACAGTGTTCTGTGGAAAATTCCCACACCTGTAGATCAGATCCTGGGTGTCCATGTAGAAAACACACACGTCAAGATCGACACATTGTGTGAGCAACGGCGGCCAAAAGAACATCATCAATAGACGAAATTCGGGCACATGCTGCACGTATTGTGTCGTCAGGGTCATGACGGACTCGACAGACGAGCCATCCCCAGGTTCCACGGCGGCAGCCGAACTCTTATCATGGAGGGCAGCGGTTCGCAGCCAGGGCGCTACTGCCACCTCCATCCGCATCAGGCCGACCTTCTAATCCAGTAGCAGTGCACACCAACGAGAACTCAATGGACGTTGGCGTCGCTGGCACAGTTCACTCAGGGCCATATAGTGCTAACTCAGACACGCGCTGGCGAGTTGGGTAAACAGTGTCACCAAAAAAATTGTTCAAATGGCTCTGAGCACTATGGGACTTAACAGCTATGGTCATCAGTCCCCTAGAACTTAGAACTACTTAAACCTAACTAACCTAAGGACAACACACAACGCCCAGTCATCACGAGGCAGAGAAAATCCCTGAGCCCGCCGGGAATCGAACCCGGGACCCCGTGCTCGGGAAGCGAGAACGCTACCGCGAGACCACGAGCTGCGGACAAGTGTCACCAAAGCGGGGCGCGGACGTCAAATGGCAATGCCGCCACTGCGAACTTTCGACGTCGACGGCACCGCAGCTATACAATGCGCCCGCAGGGGGTATATCCGGGGGCGTCGCAGCACTTCAACATTGTAGCTCAACAACAAATAAAAGATGTTATATCTTGCAGCGGAGTTTCCCTAGGCAACCCCGAAAAGCACCGCCGCCTCCACAACACGCCACTGCACAATCTCTACACAATACGGCCGCACTGACCCAGGGTCTCTACAGCTAGGCATACCATTGTATTGGAGATTTCTTTATAAAAAAAATATGTTGTTCTCAATAAACAAACATAGTTAGATGTAAAAGTAGCAATGTGCATGCCTGAAAAAAAAATTATTTACTTTATTTAGTACTCATGAGACATCTAAATAATCTGCTGCAGTTATAAGGTGGTTAGCTGTCTGTGGCTGTTCAGTGACGACGCGACTGAATTCCGTAAAAACGCAGATTCAGAAAATTGTTGGAAGGTGCAGGCAGTGCAGCAGATGATCAACACCTGGACCAAACATTGCTGCGTGACTCTCGACATATGGTACTGTAATTCACGTAAATAGCCGAAGTGCTGGTCATCAGGGCTCAATTCCAAGCGGGACTCATCATTGAGGACAATTCTACTCCATTCAATGAATTCCAGGCCGGAGACGTGTCAGGAGACGCCCTGGACAGCAGTGGGATACCACCCTGATTGTCACTCACCATAGGACCCGACAACTAGGAGTGATGGTCCGGGGTGTCATTTCATTCCATAGCAGGACCCCTTCAGTTCTCATCCGCGGCACCCTTACAGCACAGCGGTACGTCGACGATATTCTGCGCCCCGTGCTGTTGCCATACGTGGCAAGCCATCCTGGGCTTACATTTCAGCAAGATAGTACCCGCCGCACACGATTAGAATTTGTACTGCTTGTCTTCGTGCTTGCCAAACTCTATCTTGGCCAGCAAGGTCGCAAGATCTTTCCCCAATTCAGAACGTTTGGAGACTTATGACCAGCATCTTCAAACCACCTCGGGATTTTACCGATCTAACGGAGTAGTTGGACAGATCATTCAAATGGCTCTGAGCACTATGGGACTTAACATCTGAGATCATCAGTCCCCTAGAACTTAGAACTACTTAAACCTAACTAACCTAAGGACATCACACACATCCATGCCCGAGGCAGGATTCGAACCTGCGACAGTAGCGGTCGCGCGGTTCCAGACTGAAGCGCCTAGAACCGCTCGGCCACACCGGCCGGCCCCATTGGACAGAATTTGGCACCATATCTCTCAGGAGGATATCCAAGAACTTTATCACTAAGTTCCAAGCCAAATAACTGTTTGCATAAGGGTCAGAGGTGGACCAAAACGTTACTCACTACCTCAATTTGTGAAGCTCTTTCTCTTGAATAAATCATCAATTTTTTCTGAAATTGTAATATGTTTGTTTCTACATGTACATCACATCTATCGATTTCCGTCCCATTCGGATTCTATTGCAATGGAAACAACACAATACTATGTGGTTGCAGAATCTCTGTCGGTCTGTCTGTCGTTATTCCATCTTTGATCTCTCTTGGTCTGGAAGCATGAGAGCCGTAGTAGTGCAACACTTTTTTTTTCTTTTCTCGGCCAGTTTCCATTGGAAAAATGTGGAATTTGCTGTGGAGCAAATTTTTTGTCTTAGAGTGTATTTAATCGCAACTGTAGTAAATGGGTCAAAACAATCATCAGACATGCCGTTATCAGCTGGCACCAACAGCAGATGCTGAAAGACGACTCCGAGCCAGCTGGAAACTGGCACGTGTCTGGCTTAGCTATCCTACCAGTGTGGCGAAAACTTAGGCCTACAGCTATTGTGGGGCAAGAGCCTAGAGTGTGCTGTAGGACGTAACCCGTTACTTAAAACAAAAACAAAATTTCGGTGATCCTACCTCTCGATCCTGTCAATCACTTCTCCCCGTATACCCTATCACATAATTCGCAAGACTTCAATATAACAAGCTTTTATACCTGTTGTGCTGAGGGATGCACAGTTTTCTCATCTTCTGACTATCCTTGCGCCTTTATTGTTCTAAAACGGTCAATATTAAAGGAGACACATAGTTCACCGGCAGTGCAAATTGATATCAGGTAATTCATTCAGCACGGGATACCTATGAACGCGCGCGATTTTGGAAGACAGTTGTGGCAGATGATTTATGCAGTATGACAATATTGTATGGTCTTTAACCCATAAATAGAAAAGACAGTGTTCTGACTGAGTCATCATCGCCCAGCCCATACTGCTAAGGATATCAACTTTAAATTTGAAGAGGATGTTGGTATTATACTGCAGGCGTCGTATAAGAAGGGATTTTTCGAAACTCCACCCCTAAGGGAGTGAAGTAGGGGATGAAAGTCTTTTTTTTCTTTTTTTTAGGCTATGTTGCTATTAATGCAATTTTGAAGGTAGACCTACGAAAATAGGTATTTAGTTTCTCGGTAGGAAAAAAATGCGTGTTTCATATTTTCGAAAACTTAACACCTGTGGGGTGAAATAGTGGGTGAAACCTTGTTCTGAAAATAAATCATTATTAAATAACTAGTGAAGTATTTTAAGGCTACATCTTTAAAAATTGTTTTTGGAAGTTAAATCCCTAAGGACGTGTTACAGAAAATGAATTTTTTTATCAAATATTTCATTATGAAAGTATTTTTTAAAGTTAAATTTATGGAAATTTCAATTTGACTCCTGGGTTGGAAATAAAAAAAATCCGTATTTCACTATTTTTGGAAATTGAACCCGTTTTGGGATGAAATAGAGGCTTAAACTTTTTAAGAAAATATTTCGTTACCGGCACACTAAAAAAAAAGTTTAAGTTAAATCTATGAAAACAAGTATTTCGCTTATCTGTTTTATATAAACAAATATGTGCTAGGGGATGAGAGATTCTACGTAAATATCACCACAAGAACGCGAAAGGCATGATTAACAGCTACCAGAATCGCTTTTTAGTCAGAAACAGACTTGGAAAAGATCATGCTTCTATGGCCTTAATTACCCTGAAAAATTTAGATGATGCTGAATTTTGTGAACAACGTAAAAATTCGATCAAAGAAAAAAAGTTTGTGCAGACCATAGTGTCTACGCGAGCGAAGCAGCTGGTGCCAAGCTAGTTATTCATAACTTCACAGTTCACCTTAACAGCTTTCACTATACTTGCAAGTGACTTGAGATTTTATGAATGACAATTTTGATTAATGAATTACGATCTGCTTGAGGCATATGAGTCTCAATTTTATCTTCGATAATGATAGACGCTGAACAAATGAATCGAATTTTAAGCCCAGTACGCTGGAGACCCGGGTTTGAGTCCCGACCGGAGCACAAATTTGATTCATTACTTCAGCTTCTGTATTTATTGAAATTGGAAATTGGTGATAAGTTGCTATGGGACCAAACTGCTGAGGTCATCGGTCCCTAGGCTTGCACACTGCTTTATATAACTTAAACTAACTTACGCTAAGGACAATACAGACACCCATGTCCGAGGGAGGACTCGAACCTCCGAAGGGGTAATCACTGAATGATAATATTTTATTCTGATTCGCTTTTATAGAATACATTAATGAGTATTGTAACATACAGTGCCGTTCGTGAAAAGTGCAACACCGAGAAGGATCCGAATAGCAAAGGGAGCCATATCGGCATGTGTGCGAGTTCGAACGGGACAGAATAATCGATCTCCGGGAAACGCGGTTGTCATACCTTGACATTTCAGCTCGCACAGGGAATGATGCTACGACAGTGATGCGTGTGTGGAAACAGTCGAAACAGGAAGGTCGTACGCAGCGACGAGCGGGAACTGGACCACGGAACATGACCACAGCACGGGATGACCGTCATCTTGTCCCCATGGCCATTACGGACCGTACAGCGTCATCCACAGCGTTGGCTCGTCGCTGGAGCACTGCAACAGGTGTAAACTTGTCTGCATTGACGTTTCGTGGCCGTCTGCTGCAGGTTGGACTGGTTGCACGCACGCCATTACGTCGGCTTCCACGGTCCAGAAACCACAAGCTCCTCCGACTGCCATGGGCACGTGAACACCGTCACTGGGCATCGTGTAATCTTTACGGATGCGTCCCGCTTCAACGCGTCCTACAGTGATGGCCGCATACGTGTCCGGCGGTACCGTGGTGAGCGCAACCTGGAGGGCAGCACTGTGGAGCGGCATAGCGGACAAAGAGCACGTGTGATAGTTTGGAGCGCCATTGGTTACAACAACCGATCTCGCCTCGTACGTATTGCGGGTACTTTGAACAAGAACCGGTACCTAACGGAGGTTCTGGAGCCTGAGGTCCTCCCCCTGCTTCAGGCATCTCCACGGGCCACATTTCAACAGGACAATGCCCGGCCACATATTGCGAGGAATGTAGAGGCTTTCTTCGAAGAGCAACGGGCGCCATTGTTTCCCTGACGTGCACGTTCGCCAGACATGTCGCCCATCAAACATGTCTGGGATATCGTTGGTCGGCACCTGGTGTGTCACGGTCCTCCAGTAACTGGTGTCACGGATTCGTGGGCTCAGATACAAACTGCGTGGAGGGAAATCCCTCAGGAACGTATTCAGAACATTATTGATTCAATACCACGGCGTATAGCAGCTCTAATTGCAGCGCATGGTGGTCACTTCACATAGAGAATAGTAGGGCTCGAAGGACATGTACAGATTTGAAAAGGTAATCATTTTTTACTTGTCAAGCACCTAACCTGTAATATTAAATTAATTGAATTCATACGCTTCCTTTTTGGTGTTACAATTTCCACAAACGGTAGTGTACGTATGAAAGCAAATTCAAAATTATCAACTCACCATCAGCTTTCTTTAATCTGGGACGCCGTAATACGTGGGAGGGGCTTACTACTCCCGGCGTTTACCCGAAAACTAAGGAAAACGTCTCACAAACCTTTGTCAGAACCTGGGGACTGGAACCATTTCAATTTATTTATGGAACAATGCTATCCACTGTACCAGACAAAAATTAAAATTAATTTGTGTGTGTGTGTGTGTGTGTGTGTGTCTGACTGCAGGTGTTGAATGTCTGATTAACGGCAAATACGCTGCCTCTATAAAATTCACTGTGGATTTGTTGAACCATCGATAGGGCGCAGAAGGAGTGAGCAGTAGGACACACTACTAGGACGTGGTGCGCAATGAAAGGGTAGTAGTAAAACTTCTGAGAGTGACGTTCCAAGACGATTCAAGATACACTTTACTCCACCCGCCACACATTTTTGACGGTAATATGAAAGAACTGCGTCCTTAAAACTATGCCCGCACACATATCTTCTTCCCGCGCGCCATCCAGGAAAGTAACGGCAAGGGGAAGCATGTCAGATTAAGTAGCATATGCCGTATACCGTGCCGGTGATCGCGTACTCAAGAAGTAGATGTACAGAGACACATAAACGTGAAGTGTACACAGCTGGAGATGTTGCGAACTTTCGCCGCTGCTCCCCTACAAAGAGAATATCACAGTCAAGCAGTGCACGACAGCTTCCGCGAGAGCGATGTGGGGCGCTTAGCTCGGCTGTTGCCGCCCTTACCTCGGCGCAGATAATAGGAAATATTAATGAAGAGGACGGCTCCGCGGGGATCTCAGAAAGCTACGTAGCTAATTACCCGCGTATAATCTCGTTAGGGCGCCTCTAAGAAATGCAAAAATGTTATCCCGGGAAGCAGAGAAGACGGTTGGCCCGGGCTGCTAACGAGGAGCGCGCCGCCAAACTGCGGATAACCGAGCGCTGGGAAGTACCGAGGGGCTCTCCGCGCGGCCGTAATCGAATTAATCTGCGCTGAACGTTTTCCTTCTGAACGTGTGTACAACGCTGCACGTAATTTCAACTCAAACAAGGAAAAAAACCTGTGAATTGTTAAAAGTTTCAGTCAGTTGAAGTGCCTTTCCAATTTTCGTACAATATCAAAATAGAAAAGTTTCAAACCAACTGAACTGCACAGTTACAAACAATGCACTCCTACTGGGAATCCTGAAATCAGTTTACCGTTCCTTCCTCAAAATATTCCGGGAGAGCAACGATGATTCCTTAAATGCTGTCATATTCCACATTGCCTCTGTCCGTCATTGCCACAAGAAGTGCACTGAACAATAGTAACCAGTAGTGAATTAATGCCAGCGCGAAGCTGAAAAAATATCGACGTAGAAAATTTCAGTGAATTTAGCTACATTGTTACTTATCCAGTACAGTGTAATAGGACTGCAAGAACTGGGAAAGAGGAGGGATAGATACACGGTAGCGGAGACAGCGTCGCCCAAGTTTCTCCTTTTTCTAGTAATGGCTAAGTTATTGTGCTGTTATCTAGACACTGAATATCATATTATTTCTGGTTTCGCCAAGATACTCTCACGTTCAGCTCTATAATCCTGTAAGCTACATTACTCAAGAACTTTATTAGCACACTTCTTACTAGCTTGACGAAGTATGCTCGATGCTTGTGCTGTTACTGATCCGTTACGCATATAAGTACGATACTGCACACCCGTAAATTGATTTCCTTAGTCGAAACCGGTGAAGAAAAGACACGGTGATGCGATCTAAGCGGTTACTAAATTTATTAAAAAGAAATGAAGATGTGATCGTTTTACGTGTCCCACAACCACAATGTCATTCTTCACGAAGCAAGAAAAATGAAATCATGTTAGCGATTGGAATGTACTTCTCTGGATCGGTAACTAAGAATTTCCTATGTTCCAGGAATCCTTAGACCTTTTGATGAAGGTTCATATTTCAAGATAGTTTTTATAAAAATACCCGTATTAGAACAGTTTAGTATCGAACCATGTATACAGTTTGAAGTGTGAGATTATATGGACATCAGAAGTATAGCAACTTTTTCGCATAAATGATTTAGGGCTTTTACGACCGTAGGATCATCAATCTTGGTTGATACTCCTTATCAGAGTTTGAAGCATATGCGCAGCTAATGGTTCACTGAATAGCTGAAAAAAAAACAAAAAAAAAAAAACGGACAAGGCCTCTATGATATGAAGGTGCACCATAAGAACAAATCATGGACCTACATTACGAGTGTAATTTTGACAATGATTTTTGATATCGTAAAATTACACCCATACACAGAATAATGTTGCTGGTGGAACGAATCAGTCAAAGTACATAATCTGGTAGAGAGTACAGAAATGAGGCCATGGTCCAACTGAAACGTTCCCAAAGAGACGGAAAAAGGAAGAAAGAAGGCTCAAATGGCTCTGAGCACTATGGGACTCAACTGCTGAGGTCATTAGTCCCCTAGAACTTAGAACTAGTTAAACCTAACTAACCTAAGGACATCACAAACATCCATGCCCAAGGCAGGATTCGAACCTGCGACCGTAGCGGTCTTGCGGTTCCAGACTGCAGCGCCTTTAACCGCACGGCCACTTCGGCCGGCAAAGAAAGAAGGAAAGACCTCATTCGTGTTTCTCCAGGTAATTACTGGAAAATTAAATCTGCTCTTCACTGCAAACCACAGACAGCATACATATATTCTCTCTTTCGCGGACAAATTTAGTACAGTTACCGGATACGTCGCTTTATTCCCGCACCCAACACTCCCGCAGCTTCGTAAATCAGTAAGACATGAAAAATAATGAAAAAGGTGTCGTAGAATCAGAAACATTTTGTTATAGACACTGACTTTACTGTACGTTTAGTTCATAGAAAACATCCCTACTACGTCACGACATTAGCTTTCACACATTCCTCCAACTCCATTCAAGTTACCTACACGTCTTCTGAATCGGTCTGGACACGGTAAAATATTATACGTTGTCTCTTTTCATACAAAATAGACGTTAATCAATAATTATTAACGTTCGTCCTTACTTTTCGCACTCCAGTTCGTGACTGTGCACACCGCGCTGGTCGGCCTCTTTGACGGAGCGGTTCTAGGCGCTTCAGTCTGGAACCGCTCTGCTGTTACGGTCGCAGGTTCGAATCCTACCTCGGGCATGGATGTGTGTGTTGTCCTTAGGTTAGTTAGGTTTACGTAGTTCTAAGTTCTAGGGGACTGATGACCTCAGATGTTAAGTCCCATAGAGCTTAGAGCCATTTGAACCATTTCGGATAACTAGACAACATACAGGAAAATCATCTTAATGGAGATTATTACAGTAACTGAGTTGACAATTCTTAACTTTCTTTTCTACATGATAGGTCGCAAGCAAATGGCGACATGCAAATAATCAGTGTCCTTCGATAGATACAATTTCCGTGCGAGCTAATCGCATAAGATCATAAGTTACTGCTATCGTTAGTATCACTGCGGCTCTTCTAGTGCTCTTTTCTAGTCTACTAGTGTCTGGCCGCAGCCAGGCGGCTCGTCGCTTTTATTCTCTTAGTGTAGAGGCCGCTCCTGTCGTGGTGACGTCCTAGTCAGTGTGCTGTGGGCTGACGTCGTCTCACAGCCCGCTCTGCTGTATCGTTCTGGATCTTAGTGCCGGCGCTTGTCGTTACACCGGAACAAAAAGTTTCTTCCACAAGGACTGCTGATTACACAAAAGAATGGAGAAGGTGAAGATTAGTGTTCAGCGTCTCGCGGCGGCAAGATCATTAGAGACGGAGCACAATCTCTGAATGGCCGCGTGTGATGGCCGTGCGGTCTAGGGCGTCTTATCACGGTTCGTGCGGCTCCCCCCGTCGATGGTTCCAGTCTTGCCACTCTCGGGCATGGATATGTGTGTTGTAGTTAGCATGAGTTAGTTTAAGTTAGATTAAGTAGTGCGCAAACCTAGGGACCGATGACCTCAGCAGTTTGGTACCATAGTCCTTATCACAAATTTCCAAAAAAAGAATGGGGAATGGGGAGATAGTCGGCCGCGCCCTTTTCAACTGAAATGTCCCAACATACGCCTCCAGTGGTTTAAGGCAACTACGGAATACGTAAATCTGAATGACTGGGCAGAATTCGAACCGACTTCTTGTCGAACGGAAGTTTCTTACAACCGCGCGTCACCGCCTTCGGCGAGATAATTCATTTGGACAATGAGCATGGGCGGAAGCCTGGCGTTGTCTATCGTTACAAGAACTGTCAACAGAACTTACTACAACAGGGAAGATCCGTCAGCGTAACGATGGTGCTGTGTTCCAACTGCGCAGGACACCTCCACGTCCTGCACGGTGAACGCCACTTCTTCCCCGAATCTGCCCTTACATGTACACATATCTCAGCGCTAAAACTTGGATATCATCTGCTGATGACTCGCTCGGAACGTTCATTCGGAGCACAAAGAAGTCGAACATAAGAAACTAACAATGTTGTTTGCGATTCATTCCTTTGGGTTACGTTCAGCGCCAACTTAATCCAACGCCATGACGTCTATAGGCTCCTATCACTGGAGTCAGGCACCTCAAAAAGAACTGATTTTTACATGGGGTATTGTTATATAGCTCTTTATATTCAAACTTCTATTGGTATCGATATAAATTACACGTTGATTAAGTTTCATTAATTAAGAATGTAATGTATCGTGTTGTCTGTACAACAGTGACCCTTTGCACTAAGGCTTGTAACTGCTGGCACCTTGTACAAATATAAGGTACGTTCTTGATTCTGTGCAAAATTGCAATTCACTAAATTAAAATTTCGCTTTGTTTTATTTCCAATGGTGAAGTTAAGGACGTATTTTATACGTACTTTAATCAGAATATTTGCAACAATGTGCTATGTTATATTAGTCTTCTGTCATCTACATAAGTTTCACGATGAGTTTTTTATTTTATTTATTTATTTATTTTGCCAATGCGTGGGGAAAATTTTTGTTCTAAGCTTTTAAAGTTACTGACCGTTTTATGAGTTTTCTGCCAAAAAATGTTGGTAACAATGACAACATGTAACATTTTTCACTACTGGCACCTTCTTTTCACACGTAGGCTGCTAGCGATTGGCACACCACCCAGTTCATAACTAATTAATATTAAAGAAAGTAGTTGAGGTATGAGCCAGAAAAGTTCAAGTAACTAGAAACATCGATAAAATTCTTCCGTGCTGAAACTACCACGTCTGTTCGGATTCTTTCTTTTTTTTTCATTTTTCCAACTGTTTCACCAATCTGGGTCTTCCCGGGTAGACAACCAAGTTATTAATACCGACGTCATAGCGACGCAAGGAAAAAAACGTGGAATAAAGGCAACGTAATTAAGAGAAAAATATAATTACATCAAAATCTCAAAAAAAAAAAAAACGTTTTTCAGTATGCCCTTTATAGTACCATAAACTAATATACGTATATCGTAGGCTAGAGGAAACCAGCCTCCACTGTCGTCATTGTACCAAAGTCAAACGTGTCCGTACACTGAATTTTCTATCAAGAGGAAATTGATGATTAATTTCAGTTTTTTTTTCAGTTGAGTAGAGTCAGATTAAACCCCAGTTCATGTTGTTCGTGAAGATAAAATGAAGTAAAAATTCGAGCAGATAATTAATTAATCGAACACGTATTGTTTGCAGAAATGGCAGGAGCAATGTAATCCACTCGGTACATGGCATCGTAAATTAATTACAGCAAAGCGCTTCGATAATCCCACGCTCCAGCAAACAAGTGCCAAAGCGATACCTGTAGGATCGTCTCATGAAATTTATAACCAATAACAGTTCGCAGGCGTGTATCATACGGATCATACTTACCCCAGTCATGTATAATATATCATCGGGAAATCGAATAAACAATACCTGTTGGGAAACGAAATTCAAAAACTGTGTTCAGTTAACGCCATTTGTCTTCATACATAAATGCGGAGTAAACTGACAAAGAAACATGAAGTTATCGTTAGTCTGAGAGAGTATAATTAAAATTATTTTAAAAACGCTTTAAATTGCAGTGCTATACTTCTAAATGCCTCGAACTATTTTGATTAGAGTACGAAGAGTATCTGGGTTTGAAAGTCATAATTTGAGGGAAATTATTAAACTTTCTGCGAGGGACAGTGCACAGCATCAAGGAAAGTCGAACAGTTTAGTTGCAAAACTAAGTGAAAGACAAGTTTCTGTGGGATAGCTTGCAGACCACCAAGTCCCTCGTTTCAGCGTTGTTTGACCCGGAACGTCTGGAAAAGCCACAATGGATAGAACATACGAAGTGTCATAGTGAGGTGTGAATTAGTGTCAGTACCACACAGAGTAATTTGGATGATGTAACTTGTACAAACGTGAGCCTTATCACGCCGCGGAGTAGAAATGAACACACTGAGGAGTGGGTGCGGGGAGCACCAGTTTCCTTCGCATATTCTATTTTGCGTGACGCAGTGCTCTCTCCAAGATCTGACAAAACACGAAAAGGTAGTGAAAATGGGAAGTTACGCCTATGAAAATGGGAAGTTACTGCTATTTAAATTATAAAACCTGTTGGCTATATACAACGTATTCCTCAGAAAGCAATTAAGTTCTTGAAGTCGTCTGTACTGCACAAGTCTGTTACAGATATCGTCTGCAAAACGATCAAAACACGACGGGCGTTCAATAACAAATGCAACACTTCTTTTTTCTCGGTCTTTTTCGGTTGAAAAATGCGGAATTTATTGTGGAAGATTGTGGAATACTCCCACTTCAGCCTCTATAGTTTCATTAAGTTCCGATATCGGCGGCGCTACACGCATCCGTCAAAACAGCGTCTGTAACGGAGGTGAGTTCCAAGCAGAGAGCTGTCATTGAGTTTCTTTTGGCGGAAGACCAGACCATCGCATATATTCATGGGCGCCTGCACAATGTCTACGGAGACTTAGCAATGAGCAAAAGCGCGGTAAGTCGTTGGGCGAGGCGTCTATCATCGCAACAAAGTCGAGCAGCCCCGTCCAATCTCCCGCGTGTCTGCCGACCGCACACAGCTGTGAATCCTGCAACGCTGGAACGTGCGGACACTCTCATTCGATGTGATCGACAGATCACAATTAAACACCTCGCTGCACAACTGGACGTCACTGCCGGTAGTGCTGACACACTCGTTCACTAGTTACGGTACTCAGAGGTGCGTAACCGCTGGGGTCCTCGCCGCCTAACAGAAGATCATAAAGAGCAACGAAGGACCATCTGCGTGAAACTGCTTGCACTTAATTGATGTAGCAAGACGATGGCTCCGTCGCCGAGCAGTAGAATGGTGTCATGCTGCCATACAGGCCTACCCAGTAAGATGACGAAAGCCGTTGCATTGAACGGAGATTATGTTGAAAAATAGAGTTTGTAGACAAAAGAGCGGTTTTACTGGAATCCTAAATAAAACCAAACAGCTTTCAGAAAAAAATGTGCCGCATTACTTATTGAACGCCCCTCGTAATAATGATCGAACTCGTTTAAACAAATCCACTCAATAACAATAATGAAAGGTTTTGATTGAGACCGGAAAATACAGTGACAGATCCGTGGAATACAGCATTTCTCCGGTAATTTAGATGCCAAACCTGCCACACGACAGGGGGTATGGCGAGCCTCACATTTTTACAACTCCTTGCAATAACAACAGGTAGTTCTTTATTGACCTGCATAGACATACCTCTTTCCACATCTTCACAGCATTAGAAAAAGTGGATAAATGGGTTCAAGTGGTGGTTCAGTACTCTAGAGTAACAGCACATATGATATTTCGAGCGTACACAGTTTGTAACATATTGTCTGCCTGGAGTGAAAGCAGTCGTCTGCAGACGTAAAGACGCTTTTCGGAGACAGATATGACCAGTGGACAGGCCCACTGGACACATGACGTCACCACTTTACGGACAACATGCAACTTCCGCAGCGAGAGAATGCCTGCTACGAATAACTTTCTTGGCATTGAGGATAGTCTTTCTATCTTGAGAACTGTGCCGGCCGGAGTGGCCGAGCGGTTCTAGGCGCTACAGTTTGGAACCGCGCGACCGCTACGGTCGCATGTTCGAATCCTGCCTCGGGCACGGATGTGTGTGATGTCCTTAGGTTAGTTAGGTATAAGTAGTTCTAAGTTCTAGGGGACTGATGACCTTAGCAGTTAAGTCCCATAGTGCTCAGAGCCATTTGAACCATTTTTTTGAGAACTGTGAGCAGTAGGCAACACTTAAGAAATATAATCTGTTTTGTTAGAAAAAGAATATGAGCTGGCCAGTCGGGTGCGTGGTCACGCCCACTGAGATTTCCGCAGAACGCTAGGGGAAGGTCGCTCTGGGGTGGAGGACTCGCCTTCGCGACAGCAATGGAGACACTTGCCTGTCAGACTACTTGGACATGCCAGAATCGGCATATCGACGACGGCGTTGATGAGATGCCTCCTGCCCCGTCAACATCGCCCCTATCGACTCCAGCGAACATTCGGCCAGGCCGTCACAAGTCCGAACACCACCTGGTAAATGAGTTGCACTACAACAATCCAGCTTTACGTTATTACTAAATTTTAAAAATGGCTCTGAGCACTATGGGACTTAATATCTGAGGTCACCAGTCCCCTAGAACTTAGAACTACTTAAACCTAACTAACCAAAGGACATCACACACATCCATGCCTGAGGCAGGATTCGAACCTGCGACCGTAGCGGTCGCACGGTTCCAGACTGAAGCGCCTAAAACCGCTCGGCCACATGGGCCGGCTATTACTAAATCAATATCCTTGTGATGTAGAGGAGAAAATGCATCTATATTTGTGAAGAATGACTCAATACAAAACAAAGAAAAACCAAAAAAGGCATGTCACTGTTTCAGTATATTGGTGTTATTGGATTTTCTACGATTCCTTATTAAACTAGGGGCTCTTCTGCAGAAGATAACACAGTGGTCATTAAAAGAAAGCCATGTAGTTTTTCAGGGAATGTGAACTCTCCCTTGAATTATGCTTTTTCACGACGGTAGCAGACAGATAACGCGGCACTGGGTGGCACACGAGATGGGGCAAATCCGCCTTGGTGTTTACTAATCTAGTGGATGGGTTCCAACGGGGTTGGTGAATGCATGGCCGCAAGATTAATGTTTTTATATTGCGATTATCGGGAGGCAAGTCGACAAAAAACCCAAAACTTGTTCTCCTCTTCATCCCCATGCTCTAAGCGCCTGCACACTCCGTCTACATTAAAGAACCATCTTGGCGCTTATAGTTTTGTTTCAATGTTTTCATATCGAACATTGCTGCTCTTCATATGGACGAGACCGGCAGTAAAGTAGTTTTCTGTCAAATTCCATGCTTACTGAGATGCAGCAATGATCCCGATCTCCGATGTGAGAATGCCACGAAACAGACGGTCACCGAGATGGAGTTGCAGCCCGGTAACTGATAACGCGCGACACGTGGAGACCGTGAATGCAGCCCTGCGGACGGCCTGCAAACACGGCGTGTTTGCTCGCCAGCAGCTGGCCCTGACAAGCGCGCCCCTTATCGCCCGAGTA